>NC_142106.1:13305000-13605000 GCF_056152115.1 Neolamprologus brichardi | reverse complement strand
AACACAGAGACAAACTACAGCATTTCATCCATTTACACACAGCTTCATCAACACTAACTCCACACACTCAGCTTACCAGTGACTGTCAGGTTAACCATGTTACTGATGGGACCCTCTCTGGACTCACACCAGTAAACTCCACTGTCCCATGTGAAGATGTGTCTGATGTTACAGGAAGAACCAGCTGGTGTTCCCCACTCCTCACACTCAGCTCTAGTTTGTTTGCTTGTGTTTCTCCTCAGAGTCCATCCAGCAGAGCTGTCGTCCTCCTCATAGCTCAGAGTCACAAAGTCTCCTTTAAAGAACTGAGAGCTGCTGGGACTCACAGTCAGACGAGCTGTGAGAGAATTTATATTTTTGAGCAAAAACATTAAAAAAAAAAAACATTAAACCCTTTCATGCATGATTTCTGACAACCTCAATCGGGATTTTTTTTCTCAAGTATTTTTATTCATCTTGATGCATGAAAAAAAAGATTTCTCAACTTAATTTGTTAAACATGTACTTTCCAAAGATTTTTTTTTTACAACATACATTTTGACTCATGAATTTGAAAGACAAATAAATATTATATACTGTGTAAAAACTATAAAATATCAAAAATATTTTTTAAACTTTTGTTGTTTTTAAACTTATGTGGTAACACTGCTTCTGTTGCTGTCCAGTGCAATGCAAAAACTTGAAACTTACTCAGCTTCTCTCCTCTCTATGTATCAGAAGTGGTTTATGTGCAAGTTTACCATCAACACTGACACAAATACAAGAAAAGCCTTTGAATAGCTCTGTAGTGACCACTATGCATGAAAGGGTTAAATAAAATAAGTCTCAACAAAGTAAGTATGTTACAAAGATCTTTCTTGGTGTGTGCAGCGGTCAACAAAAACTACGGCTACCCAGCCCTCCTCTCTGCCAAAACCAAACCAGTGAATGACAGACTGACAACGCCCTCTTAATGTCACCACTAGCACCCACGTGACTCCCGTTACACATCACCATAGCAACCAAACAAATGAAAACCCATTGATCATCAAAAATTCAATACATTTAGTTATGGCTGCTACAGCGTGTTTGGGCTGCAGAATGAAGGTGAAGAGCAGAGCAGCTTGTTCAGTAGATGTTAAAACATCACACATAACATAAAATAAAGAACATTTTGATGTTTTTCTTCAGTCCATCAGCTCATGCAACAGCTCACTGTTCTGACCTCCATCTCAAATAAGCCAAATTTTCTCCTCCTCCTTTGCTCCACCTTTCTTCTGATTGGCTGCACCTCAGCAGCCTGGAGGTGTCAGCTTGAACCTGTCGGTTCTCTGTGTGCACACTCTTACTATAAAGTAAGGAACTGCTTCAGCTGAGGTGTCATCTTTAACTGCTTTAACATTAATGTTGTTAATACATTTTTATACAAATATTCTTTTGTTCAGTTTTACTGCATTTACTTTTATTTCTTCAAGAAATGGATAAAATTGGTTCAAATTACCGTACCATAGCATCTGATTCTAACCTGTTTCTATTCTGGCTCCATTTTTGTTCTGTGCTGGGAACGGCCTGTTTTATGGTTTTGTCACAGGACAGGATCACTAACCTTGATTTGTTGTGCAGTAGAGGAGAAACATTAGAACTGAAAAGAAAACACAAGATCATAAATGTTCAGTGTTAATAACAAATATAAACTCACAGGAACAGTGACCACGAACTGAGCCTCAGACTGATGAACTCAAAACGTTTTCTTTGAACAGGATGTGATGATGCAGTTGAACTCTGTGGTGGTTTATCTGCAGCATCGACCACACCCTCTGAATTTTTAATAAAGTGAAACTTTGAGCTGAATTAAAACACCTCAGATAGTCAGGAGTACTTTTTCCCTTTTTCTTTTTATTGAGAAGCCACAAGTCTTCCTCTTTACATTTTTATCTCCTCGACGTTTTTTCTTTGGACATTTCCTTCTAAATGGTCGTTAACAGTTATTGATTTAAATAAAATATATCTTGCTTTATCTCACGGCTACTTTAAACCAGATTTACTTCAATAAACATAAAAACATAAAATTTTAAGACAGCATTTGTACTTACGGAGCAGCCACAGAAGAAGTGTTTGTCCCATCGTGACACACAGAGGTGTGATATCGCTTTGTTCAATGCAACACTTAAACCCTCCTTCTTCCTCTCTGTAGCTCAGTGAGGGTCTGTGGTTTCTCTGCAGCAGTTCTTTAGATAAATGTCTCTGACCTTTTAGTTTTAAGCTGAGCTGTGAATCATGGGATGTATTGTAGTGATGAAGAAGAAAGAATGAAAATTTTCAGGAAGGTCGGTCATTTCAGTGTTCACAGAAAACTGAAAAAAAGAAGACTGACGCTAAGTATGTCTCCTTTAAAAAAAAAAAAAAACCTCCTCTTGATTGAGCCAGGACTCTTTCACTGTGGTGGTACAATGTGGTGTCACGATTCTGGGTCTCTGACCCAGCATTTTGAGTAATTGGATTATCTTTTGGTTGACTTAAGTTTAGTTTAGTTTTACTTCTTCTTCGTCTTCTGTGTTAGTCTGTCATGTTTCTCGTCGCCTTGTCCACGTTGTTCGTGTTGTCGCGTCTGCGTTCAATGCTGTTTCCTGTTTTATTTCGTCTTGATGCATTCTCAATCATCCAGGAAAGTAAATCTCCAAAGGTTGATTCTGTTCATCTGGACGTAGCGTTTTTGTGGGAGAAACTCATCCAGGTGACTTCTTCAGTCTCAGCTGACTGCAGGTTTCCACAATCATATAAACAGCACATTTGCATAATGACTGAAACCAGCCCACTGAAGGAACAATGGGCTGTGAGGTCAGTTCCTCAATCATAATTATGCAAATTCTCATGACCATTGATCAACAACCACTGATCAACAACCACTGATCAATGACCATGAGTACCATTCACAGAGAGTTGGGGAATGGCTGCAATCACAGCATTGTAAGATGGCAAAAGATGGACCCTTAGGCCCCCTCCTCGATTCAGAGATGTTCTTTCCCTTTTCACGTAAATGGCGGTGTAGACTTTGTGGCCCAACATATCCCAGAATGCATAGCGTGGCGGTGGGTGTGGATAATTTTGCCAAAAAAAACGGCAGAAGTGGGGCGGCCGAAGAGTAAATTTTTAAAAGTAAGTACTGAACAATATGTCACTTATTGATGTGCAAATGTTTAATAACGAAGAACATTAAAACATTACTGTTGGCCACATGTCGGCAAAGTTATGTGACATTAGTGACGTTTGTACTAACTTGGTTGTAAAGTCTTTACTTTAATAATAATAATGGATTGGATTTATATAGCGCTTTTCAAGGCACCCAAAGCGCTTTACAATGCCACTATTCATTCACTCTCACATTCACACACTGGTGGAGGCTACGGTTGTAGCCACAGCTGCCCAGAAGCGAGGCTGGTCTCATCTCGCCTGCCAAGACAGGCCCACGTCCAGCACAGCCAGCACAGCCAGCTCGCCGGCACATCGAGCATGTCTGCGTCCAGCAGGGCTGTGTCCTGCACAGCCTGCCAAGAAGCCCATCCATGAAAACCCACCAAACCACCCAAGGGTCCTCATCCGCATCCACACTGCCGTCGACCATCTGCCAAGCCACCTGAGAGGTCTCATCCACGCCATCGACCACCCACCAAGTTGCCCGAGGGGCTGGGTGAGAGAATATCATCCACCTGCCAAGCCGCCTGAGGGTCTTTGTACATGCACACATCGCCACAGTCAAGCTGTCTAGGTGTGGTCAGCCATGCCTGCTTCGCCACCGCCTCCTTCCACATGGCCGCCCCTGGGATCTACTCTGTTGCCACCGTTGGACTCGTGGCCGGGCCCCTGAACCTTTGAACTATCAACTGCTATGCTGGGTATAGTTTGTCAAGGGAGATGTGATGAAAGGTGGATTTTAGATTACTGGTACTTTGCCTTGTGTCCACTAAAAGTTTTCATTTAATTTAATTTGAAGTATCATGGTCCTTACTTCCTCTTTTATTTTGAAGGTGACTTTCCTTATGGATCTTCTACATCATGCCTTGATGTTTTGTCCCTCCTTGTCTCCTTCATCCTTCTCCCTGTGAACCAGAAATCAGTTAGTTCTTCACTCTCCTTTTCTTTTTTAAAAACAATCGTAGTCTGCATCATTTACTGTTTCGCCTGTTTGTGTCTGAGAGTAATGAATGAACGAACAACTGTTTAACTGTGTGTCTGTTACGGCCCTAGCAGGGCCGCCTCCTGAAGTTTTCTGTGTGGGCGTGTCCGACCATCTCTCCTGCCTTACTTGCCGCCTTTCCCTTTTACACAGCTGACTCTCGTCAGTAATTAAAGAGATTTAAGCCCAGGGAAAGGTGAGCTCTGGGCCAGAGTGCCATTAGTGTCGTTTCAGCTAGTGAGCTGAGTGTGTTGCTGTGTTTTCAGCTAGTGAGCTGCACTCTTTTTGACTTACTTTGTGCTTTATTGACTAACATTTGAGTTTTGTTTATTTCTTTAAATGGTGATAGCGGCTTGTCCGTCTCTTTTAGTTAGTTTTAATAGAAACTTTAATAAAGCTCTTTAATGTAACCCTTATGCCTTTTTGTCTCCTTTTTCTGACCCGGACACTTTTTGTTACTTCCCCCTCACCGCCTAGACCCCTCAGGGGAACGTAACAGTGTCACTTTGCGAATTTTATGTAATTTTATGCAAAGGCTGTAAACATGTAACTTTCATGAACACTGTTAGACCTGACATGATTAAATACAGCAGACAGTTGCAGCTGTGCGAAACGTCACATTTAAATTTACTTTTTACTCTGAAATGAGGATCTGAGGTGAGGATGGGTCCTTCGGTTAAAACACCTGCTGCCTTACTCCTCTCTCTTCAGGTCTCCTCTTCACCTTGAGATGTGCAAGTGTGAGTCAGAGGCAAACTTTAGCATCAGAGTGTGGTATAAATATAGCCACTAGGTGGCAGCACAGGAGCTTCAGTTTGTCCCACAGTGGCTTCCACTCTGAGCTTTAACTGTAAATACAGAGTCCTCAAAGAAAAAGCTACATCATCAGAAAAGAGAGCGCACAGGAACGGAGAGTCAGTGTTCTGCAGGCTGCACACATTTTGACACTTATCCTGCAGTCATAGAGGGAGAGGTGGGGCACAGAGGTGGACAGGTTACCTGCATTTTAGCCCCGTCTGTCACAGGACTAACACAAAAAGACAACCTTTCACACTCACATTCACTCTTATGAGCAGTTTAGAACCACCAGTTAATCTAACCCTACTAACTGTATGTCACTGGACTTTTGGAAAAAGCTCCGGCTTCCTCCAAAAGTCCAGCTACCAGCTAGTTTGAGGCATGAAAATGCAACTCCACACAAGACTGGATTCAAACCTTCTTCCTGTGAGGTGATGGTGGTGACTACCACACTATTTTTCCTCCTTTGGTTGAATAATCAAACATAAATTCATATATGAATGCAAATACTCTTCAAATTACGATGGAAAATATACCAGTTTTATAACAGTAACAGTTTTTAAATGCTGCATGTTTGATGCTTTTTTAGTTTTTTTGTTCCAAAAGATAATAAAAAGTTAATACTGACTTCTGTATAGTAGCTATTTTTCATAAATCTATACTAAGTTATTATTATTTTAGAAACAATCTTCCTTCTTCAACTTCCACCATGTGATCCTTGCCTCTGCCTTCACTCACTTCTTCTTCTTGATGTCTGAAGTCATCCTATAAACTACACGTGACGGTGCCTAGCTACATCCTCCTCAGACACCACCTGCTTCAGGGCAGAAATCAGTCTCCCCTCTAAATCTCTGGTGTTGCACAGGTGTGTTCAGTGACCGGACAACTGTTTTGTATTTAAAATCTTTTATTAAAGACAAACAAACTTTCCACGTCATCCTGAGCTCTACGTTCAAACTGGTCCAGTGCAGCTGTACGACTGTAAACACACACAGGATTAAATAAATAATAAATAATATAGAGAGGAGTGCAGGGATGTGTTTGGCAGCGAGCTGGACGTCACTGGTCAGACTGGTTAAACTGTGGTGAAGGTGTGTGGGTCGGCTTCAGCGAGGAGTAGATGACGGCTGAGTCTTCTGGAAAGTCTGAACACAAACACACAGATTACAGGTTTAGTGCATCGGCTCAGTTTATCACAGAGGAGATATCCACTGACTGATGTGAGCAGGAGGAGTTTAACACTGCAGGTGAAAGAATAAAACTGAATCTGTCTTATACACTGTATAAACACCTGAATCTCACTAATATAATAACCAATATTTAAATGTATAAACATGCATTTGTAGTTGTTTTCAGGCCTTGTGTGTGTGAATGACACAGCTGTGATGTGATAACTTACAAATTCACCTTTTATTTCCTCGTCTCCTGACATCTCAGAGTTATTTACACCACCTTCACATTTATACAACATGTTTTCTTACTATAGTTACAGAGCGTACTTTCTCTATCACACAAACCAGGATTTGTCTGCCACAGCTGTGTGTATCATGTGTTTAACCTCTTCATATGTTTCTAATATTAGAATTTATCCTCCTCCCAGAGCTAATAACCACATTCATGTGACCACGCGCAGTGTTGGGGAGTAACGGAATACATGTACCGCCGTTATGTATTTAAAATACAAAATATGAGTAACTGTATTCCGTTACAGTTACCGTTTAAAAAGGTGGTATTTAGAATACAGTTACTTTGTTGAAATAAATGGATTACACGGCGGTACTTCCCTGTTTCATATTGTGGCGGGTCAGGACTGTTTGGGTTTTGTTTGACAGCTACGTTCTGTTGTTCCAGGTGGCAGCGTTACGGTTGCCATGGTTACAGGGTGACGCTCTCTCTCTGCGTGTTTCCTGGGTGAGAGAGGCCTTTTTGTTGTTGTTGTTGTGCTAAGCTAACAGGCAGAATGCTACAGGTATAGCTCTAAAGAATGTAGCATCATGGGCAGTGTAGTCCGTGCTGCAGGGAGAATGGACTGCCATACACGTTATGTGTCTGTGAGCGAGGGAGGGAGAAAAAGGAAAAGTACGAGCTGTCATCGAGCAAAAAACGGGAGCTGGAAGCATGTAAATATAATAATAACCACTGCAGCCAAGAAGAGAGCCTGACGAGCCCAGTTGTAAGTAAGCTATTAAGACTCGACTGTACACCGTGTTCGTGTTTTCCTCCAAAAACAATAAGTTCTGTTGGAGCAGCCTTTCAACGCCTCTCTCTGTCTCTGCTAGCAAAGTTGACCCAGACAACAAAGTAAAGCTAGTTTTCGGCTACGAGCCGACACAGAACCCACCGTATTAGCCAGAGGTCCCTTTACTACGGTTCGGAGCCGCGGACCTTCAGTAACAGTAATAAATCACAGCAATAGTACATTCATGTAGTTGTAAACAGCATGATAATATATTAAGTAATCCAAAGTATTCAGAATACGTTACTCTCATTGAGTAACGTAACGGAATACGTTACAGAATACATTTTGGGGCATGTATTCTGTATTCTGTAATGGAATACATTTTAAAAGTAACCTTCCCAACACTGACCACGCGGTGCTTTCTACACCGCAGAGGTGCTACTTTGCATTAACTCCCTCCTGTTGTCATGGTGATTTTCACAGTGTGTGCTGCTGCACTTTTGCTAAACTTTCCTACAGAGGAGTTCGTGCAGCGAGCATGAAAGAGGAGCAGCTGTACCTGTGTGACTGCTGTTTGTCCTGATGGCGATCTGTGCATAGCTGACATCAGCTGTTCCATACAGTAAAGAATAAACTGCAGCGGGATCGCTCTCTGCAAGACAAGACAAAGTCATGCGACTGATACACAACTGTTGTTTGAGGGTGAGAAAAATTTGGACTTTTCATAAATTAGGCCTGCAAGCAGGATGTCTGGTGTTTAACCGAAAGCTGCTTTTACACCTCAGCTAAGGTTCCCACATGTTTACAGACTGTGTTAGTTAATAAAACAGGAAGCTCAATGACCACAAAGCTTCCCAACTCACTCAGAAACATGTTTCACTTTTACATGATGCATTAAAAATATTTTGCAAAACCAGTTTCAAAGAAAAATACTAAACATTTTTGTTTTGTTCTGTTTTTCACTTTGATCTGACCGTGTTTACCATTTAGCAACGCATCATTATAACGTTTAACTTGGTTTGTCGATACATCACACACAAAATGGGTTTGGCTCTCTGTGAGAGTCCAATGGACAAACTTTGGCTGTGTTTAATAAAAAGGATGGTGACATGATGAGCTTAGTGTGTTAATGTGTGTAAGTGTCACAGAAATGGCTTGTGTATAAAGAAGTTTAATAGATGGTTCCAGCAGTTAAAATGTTCTTGCTTGTACATTTATGTGGTCAATATTGTAAAGGTGTGTTTATCTTGTCACAAAGAACAAGTGTTGTTATACCAATATTATCGCGAGGTTTGGGCGTGATAATATAGGCTGTGAGCCCACGTTTAATAATCACGCTAAGGAGTTCAGCGAGCTATCTGCAAAGGCCTGGTTAGTCTACCAGCTGTACAAGGTATTTGCATTTACCAAAACTGTATTGTAATAGTGTGAAAATTTGTAATGTATGGTGTTCTAATTATTTTATGTTTTAATTTAGAATGAACAAGACTGTAAAAGTATTCTTTTCCGAAGTGGCAGGCGGCCACGAGGTAATTTTTGTTGTTAAAGCACGAGTGTTACTTTTGACAGACTGAAGCGCTTAAAGCCTTTGTGTTTTATGTTTGTAGTTTTCACGGTGTTCAATAAATGCAGCGAAGCGCCCGTCTTGAAGAAGCCGTGCCTGTGTTGACATTTCGGAGTTACAATGTGGTTTATTAGCATCAGGGAACCAGCTTTAGTTCCCAACAAAGGATTCAGCTGTGGATGCTGGACGGCTTGAACTTCACTTTGTTCTGTTTAATGGTTTTTTAATTTTTAGTCTGAGGCTCTTTTTAGTATAGAGAGCACACAGCTACTTCCTCCTGCAGCACTTTCTGCCTTATTAAAGGAGGACTGAGAAATAAAAGCTTGTTATTACAATGTTATTATTACTATTATTTTAGCAGCAGGTTATTTAACTGAGGAAAGCATCGGAGGAGCTTCTCATTTCCTAAACATGTCAGAAGATATGATGTTGCTGTGTTTCAGACGGGTCAAACTATTGGCCTGTGTCAAGCAAAGAAGCAGCTTAGGAAAAGCTGAACTACTAAAAGCTGGCTACGAATGACCCCACATGTTATTAAAACCTGGGGGAGTGCAAATAAATCACTTAAACCTTTGATGACAGCACATCACAAAGAGAGAGCATTTCAACATTTCTGCAGTGCATGATCTTTAACCCTCTAAGACCTACCATAGAACCAAGTCCACCAGAGCTTATATTATATTTTTACATGCTTTGGAGCCATTTTTGGGAGCATTTCAAGTTGCTATACATCAATACAACCATTATAGCCCAGATTTTAATAATATGTATGCATTAAGTGCATAGTAATTACATAAATTGCAAAAAAGTGCAATAAACTACAAAAAAATTTAAAATCGTTTTTGTTTTTTTAACATATATTTCTAGTTAGAGAAATTTAAGAGGCTTATCCCTCAAAACTGTAAATACAAAAAAGTTGCACAAAATAGTTTACCACCACAGAAAATTTATTTTGAGTGTCTTCATAGTTTTATTTTTGAAATACACCAATTTTTATACACTGCAGGAAAAATGAAAATAACTATCATACTGCAAATTTGCAAAAAAACAGCATATGCATCAAAATAAACTATTTCCAGCAGTGCAATATGAGTCCTAAGCATCCCAGAAATGACACAGAAAGTCATAAAGTCAAAGATAACTTTTAAAAACACCAGTATAGGCTCATGAGGCCCTGATGGTAAAAAAAAACTACATTTCCGCGAAAATGACGTCACTTCTGGTTTCGGGCAGGTCATGGTGGACATGCAAAAGTTCGCGCTGACGTCTATTCCAACGTAGGAAGTGTTATGAACAGCTGATCGGATCAGCAAAGCGTGTTTCTGGAATATTATGTTTGTGTTGCTGCAAGCGCTTTTTATGCAGTTTTTACAAAGCTATATGTGGGAGGAAACTGTGACCGAGGACAAGCTGATGGCATAAGATGTAAGTACAACTCCTCCGGTTTCATATGCAAAAAAAATTATTGCGCTAGCTCACGTGGTTGCAGAGCTACCGGGATTTAAAAGTAGTTACGCAAAACAGAGCGTGCCCGCTCCGACCGGCTTTAAAGGGTTAATGAATCACCGCTGTCTGAAGTAGATTTCATCACAGTGCATCCAACACACGTTTGAACATCCTGAGGAAACGTCAGAGGATCATCAACGAGTTTAGAGACTGTGTAACAGGAAACGTTTCATACCTCTGGTCACATTTGACTCATACTGGCTGTTTGCTGTTGTTCTTTCCACTAAGGAGTAGGTGGCATCTGGTGCAGGATCTTGCTCTGTAAAACAAAGTCAGACTTTCCATAAACAACAGGACTGGTACTGCTGCTGAAGCTTCGGCATTTGGAATATTAATACAGCCGAAATCCAGAAACATGTTGACACTCTGTGAAATCTCTTAACCACCTATTTTATTCACAATGAAACACAGAAAACATTTGAAATGTTGAAAAAGAGTCATTTGAACGTTTTATGAAAAGGTTGGGACGGGTCAACAAAAGGCTGGGAAAGTAAAAAAGAAACAGCTGGAGGACGACGCTGCATCTAATCAGGATAACTGGCAGGAGGTCAGGAACATGAGTGGGTATAAAAAGAGCTTCTCAGAAATGAAGACCGCTGATCTGCAACAAACTGCGTCAACAAACCGTCAAGCAATTTCTCAACATGACAAGTTTCTCCACATAAAATTACCAAAACCTTTGGACATCTTATCATCTACAGTGCAGAATATGACCAACAAATTCAGAGGATCTGAAGGAATCTCTGTGCACAGGGGTCCTCAGTGGTGCTTGAGGTCCACGTTTTGAGCATTCAGACAGCACAAACTCGACTCTTTCATGGAAATCACTGCACGGACTGACCCACGGGTGAAGAAGGAGAGGGAGCATTGGGCTTCATATCAGACCTCTGCTGGAAAGTCTGTATCTCTGATCGTGTGGGGCTGTTTGAATGTAATCGGCAGCTTGCACATGTGGAAAGGAAAAAGTCAGTGTTGAAAAACGTATGCAGGTTTTGGAGCAAGCTGTCCAGATGTATTTTTCAGGAAAGGCTCTGCATATTTCAGCAAGACAATGCCAAACTGCATCTATTACGACAGTGTGAGTTTGTAGTAGAAGAGTCCAAGTGGTGAATTGTCCTTCTTGCAGGACTTTGAGCAGCTAGAATCCTCTATGGGACAAGAACGAGACCACACTCCTCTCCTTAAAGTCCAGCAGCACCAGTCCTCAGTTCCCGCATGTTTGCAGACTGTTGTCCAACTTTATTCAAATTTAAAAAGACTTTTGTTTTCTTTAAAAAGTACATATTTCAGTTTACACATTGTTTTCTTTGTTCTATTGTGAACAGAACATTTTATTATTTTATTAGGGATTAATGAAGTATTCTGATTGTGAAAAATATAAAGTTATGAAATCTGAAAATCACTGCAAGCGTTTGGTGGAGGGTGTGTAAAATATAGAAAAGAGCTAATGGTGAGAACATGAGAAAAAACCGAAATAAAAAAAAATGAGGTGTTTCTTTCTCTCAGTCCAGGGGTGAGAAACTGAAACTGGACAGCAGCAGAGCTTCTTCTTCTCCTTCTCCTTCTTCTTCTTCAGCATGCTGATGTGCAGTTCAAACACGCGGGTATTTGGTCGTAAAGTGAAGCTTTGAAAGTACTGACAGTATTAACATGCTACCCAATCAAACATGGGTTTTTGAGCCAACACACATGTTGTAAAAACCCCAAGCACCCTGTTGTGGAACCATCAGAGGAACATCAAAGACTTCTGAGATTATATAACAGGAAACTTTGCGTACCTCGTTTGCCGTTTGATTCCTTTCGGTGGTTTGCTGCTGTTCTTTTCACTGATGAGTGGGAGGCAGCAGCTGCAGGATCTGTCTCTGCAAATACCAAAGATTTCCCTCTGATAACACAACGGTTACTGCTGCTTCGGCATGTTAATATCTATAAAGCATTGTGTTTTTAATGAAGCTGAAATAAAACAGTAACTCTTTCAAAAATCTTTCTGAACGCTGAAAAAATGTCTATTTTTTTACAGTCAGATAGCTGGATGGCAGCAGAGCTTCTGCTCTCATCCAGTCTCTTTGGCCACAAAGTCACAAAAACTAATCATAAATATTAAAATATGAGAATATATTTCAAATATGATGATTATCATAAATTATCTCAATCAGTTTGACTATAAGTAGCTTAGACTTTATTTAAAAATGTGAAGGTCTATGGCTCAACGACTCACGAATATAAAACTGTGAAATTAACACAGCCTGTGCACCATGTGACCATTTTTAAAGGAACAGTTCACCTCATAATCACACCTACATGTGTTTGGTCTCCAGTGCTGCTTATCCACTCAGATTCGTGTGAATTGGTCACACTTGGAGATCAAGTGAACTTTCCCTTTAAACTATTTAACATGTTCACATTAAGTGTGAGCAGAATGTGTGTCTCACCTTCAGGTTTCCTCCGGGCATGTCGCCTCACCAGTACAACCAGTACAACCAGCAGCAGCAGCCCAAATATGAAGGGAATAGAAACCAGCACAGAGAAAGGAGGAGAGGAGCGCTCATGAGGAGGAGGAGGAGAGGAAAACGAGGAGGAGAAAGAGGCAGTGGAAGCTGATGGAGGAGGAGAGGTGGAAGAACCTGGAATTAATTTGAAAAATAAATCTTTGTGGTCCCTTTGAGTCAATTTTGGTCTAAAATCTGTAAAAGAAACAGAAGCTTCACCTGTGACAGTGATCCAGCTGGATGGAGACTCTCCATGACCGCTGATGTCACACTTGTAGAGGCCTTCATCAGACCTGGAAACATGCTGGATGGTCATGTGACCTGTAGGCTGCTTCCTGATGAGGGAGCCATCTTTATAGAAAGCAGCTGGGAGGTTGGAGGGAGTGGTCTTTGTTTTACAGAGCAGAGTGACGTCATCTCCCTCCATCACAGGGAGGACAGGACTCTGCAGGATCACTGATCCACCTCAACACAGAGACAAACTACAGCATTTCATCCATTTACACACAGCTTCATCAACACTAACTCCACACACTCAGCTTACCAGTGACTGTCAGGTTAACTATGTTACTGATGGGACCCTCTCTGGACTCACACCAGTAAACTCCACTGTCCAAGGTGGCAATGGCGTTGAAGATACAGGAAGAACCATCTGGTTGTCCAAATCCATCAGCTCCACACTGAGTCCTCTGTTGTTTGCTTGTGTTTCTCCTCAGAGTCCATCCAGCAGAGCTGTCGTCCTCCTCACAGCTCAGAGACACAAAGTCATATTCAAAGAACTGAGAGCTGCTGGGACTCACACTTAAATGAACTGAGAGAAAAACATAATTATTTATATATCTTCTCACATAGAGAGCATAAAAGAGGATCCACAAGTGCAGCTTCTGAAACAGCTTGTTGATCAGATGCCAAAAGCCTTCCCTTTCAATCTTGCTGCTATCCTTCTTGATGAATCTCATCTCCATCTTGATATACTAGTAGATGTTAAAAGGCACTGGCAGGTAGATCTTGTTAAATAAAATATAACGTAACAGTTTATTAAATTCCAAATCCTAAATCTGGTGCAATACAGTAAAACAACAATAAACAGAACAGCTGCACTCAGTAAACTTTCTTCTTAGTATTGTTTTTCTGTGAGTGCTGCTGTTCTGTTTACTTAGACAGAATCCTGATGGCTGACATGTTGAACTAACCAGCTGTGCAGATGTTCATGTAGTGGTCAAACACTGTGGGTTTTACATAAGTGTCCTATGTGCCTCTTCATCGTCTCTTTAAAGCAAAATGTTTTAGCTCCTCTCACTCAACACCAACCTTCTTCCCCCTCAAACAGGTGTGAACAGCACTGTGGGGCTTTTTTGCTCACACATTAAAATATAAGGGATAAACCTCATCATACACAACCAACAGCAGAAAAAAGATTCAATTCAATTTGAAATTTTGAGCATGTTTGATGGGAAAAAAGATACCGAACTGTAACAACAGATTTTTAATATTTTATCTGGTAAGAGCTGAAAATGTATGTGACTGGATTTTCTCTCAGTCTATGTTAAAAGCACATTAACTAAGATTTACAGGTCACTCTGAAGACAACATGAAGATACTAATCTTTTTACATTCACCCTCTTTTTTTTTACTAATAAAGCCTCAAAAGTGCACGGAGCTTGTTCACTGGACTCTTATAGTAATATCTTTGACAAGAAATGTATCGACTTCCGTGTCAGGAGCTGCTTCTGCTCACGTCTTGGTAACTAGCTGACACTATTTGAAACCAGAAGGCTGAGCTTTTATAATATCATTAAAAATACAATCAGCAGGATTTTTATTCAAATATTAAACTGAATCAAGACATTTTATTAAATGTTCGACTGAATTTTACCACACAGAGTTTCACTTCCCCAACCGTGCATCAAAGCTGGTACATCTGAGCCTAACCAGTTTCTATCTCTACTTTTGTCACTTTCAGCACAGCTGTTTTTACACTCTTTTATTTTTTATAAAAAGTGTTAGTTGGTAATAAAGCAGGTTGTGCCCTCACCTTGGTTAGTTGTGCAGCAGAGCAGCGACATCAGGGCTGAAAACGAAGCACAACAGATACCAACATCAGTTCATGGGAGCAGCAGAACGGTGACCACAAATTAATTTCCAAGTGATGAACTCAAAACGACTTCTTTAAACAGGATGTGCAGTGTAGGAGGAGGTGAGGATACCGTTTAAAACTGCAGTGGTTTATGTGCAAAAAAGTTTAAAAAGTAAAATGTTATAACCTCCTGTTACAGATGTAAAGCAGCTGGATAAAAAGAGCTGATGTGCACACTTCTACTTAAACCTTCTTACACCATCCTAAAAGTTGCATCTTCCTCTTTGTAGTCTCGTCTCTTGCCCATTTATCTCGAGGTCATCATCACGGTTATTGAGTATTAAGTGTCAGCAGAACACCTTCAAGTCACGCAATAAGACTTAAAGGCAGCATGTGGTACTTACAGAGCGGCCACAGAAGACGTGTTCGTCCCATCGTGCCACACAGATCTGAGATCTTCTTGTTCCACTGAAGCGCTTGAACCCTCCTCCTTCCTCTCGGCAGCGCAGTTAAGAGGCCCTGTGGTTTCTCTGAACCAGTTCAACGAAGAAAAAAAGACAGAAAGAAAAAAGGAAAGTCCTGTAAGTTTCAGGTTTGAAGCTGAAATATGAATCACATAGTTTACTAAAGCGATGAACGGGAACGAATGAAACATGTCAAAGCTGTGGGCACCTAAAAAATATTAGTTTTAAACCTTCATAAAAATTTGTTTTAGTGTTTGTCGCTTAGTCTTTGAGGAAATTATCATGACCTGAATGAACCAACCTCAACGTGTAAAATGTAGGACATTTATGTAAGCTGTTATTCTGGCCTGCACCATATAACACAATTTAAACTTTCAGTTATTTGATTAACTTCTCATGCACAGAAATGCAGCTTTGCTACACAAACAACACAAAAATGACAGCTGTGAGAGTAGACTTTATATATCTTTATAGTGTAAATGGAAATTTGTCTGTGTTGTTGTGCAAATTCTTATGCTATTGTGTATTTTACACACATGGAGAGATGCCAAACTGGCTTTCATTGTTCTTGTAACAGTGACAATAACGAGCTATTCTATTCTATTCTATTCTATTATAATATATTATATTATATAAAACATCCTTTTATTTATTTTATTTTTTCATTGGTCTTTATTTATTATTATTTACTCGCTGGTGCACTGTTACACACAAACTACAGGATGCCCTTTAACTTGTTGAACGTGTCGGTGTGTTAATAAAGTTAACTTGAAAAAAGCGATGCGGAAGAAAAGTGTCGGACATGCGCTGCTGTGCTGCAGCCATGCTTCATTCAAAGTGCCACCTGATCGAAACCAGCGAGGATTGTGACACTGGGAGGATTTAAACGCAGTGTTTTGCTTTTTATTCCTTTTCTCCCTCGTGGACGTCCGTGTGACGGTCGTCCGCACACATGAACGCAAAGGGGGGCGGTTTGACCTCAGGAAGCCAAAGACGGTGATCAGGTGAGTTCATGTCATTCTTCGATTCGACATTTTTTCAGTCCCTTTTCTTTCTCTACCCGCACACATGTGGAACAGCTTGTTGTTAAATGAAGCCTTTTAAACGTGAGCACTTAGAAAGCAAGCGTCCTCTGACGTCTTCGTGTATGCTGGGTTAGAATGAGCGCTTTTCCCTTGATGTCCCTGAATGCATCAACGTGCAGCTTTTGAGTTTCCTGGTTGTAAAACTGCTGCTGAAGACAGTTTATTACAGTTAGTTCATCATGCGCAGTGTTCGTTAAACATTTCGATCATTATGAGTAAGAATTAAACCTGCAGTGACCGCTGACGGACACTAGAGGGCAGTCAGTCATTTCACATTTACAGAAATACACAGGTTGAAACTAAATATTATTTCTCCAGCATCTATAGTAGAATAATAGAAGCAAAAAAAACAAAAAACAAAAGCAAAATTAATATATAATAAACACTAATAAACAATATAAACACTTGCTTGGATGGTCTCGCTTCCTCTAGGCGCTTCAAACAGGGGAGAGAGATCAGGGCAGTGCTGCGGTGTGTAGGAGGATATAGCGGGGTGCTGACGACGAGAGAGATGGTTGAGGTTAACAGCTCACTACATAGACTGCAATATGTTTTTGCGCCCTGCCACTAGCGTGTGATCTGAGGCGAGATAAACAGTGTGTGCAGCTTCAGAGCTAAACCTGAGGCAGCTAATGCTGATGCAGGTTTCCAGCCCAGGTCTCCTTGAACCTAACAGTGTGTATCGACCACATGATGAATAACACAGTCCGGTTCTGTTGGGCTACAGTGAGACATAAAATAGATCAGCACAGTTTTTATAGTTAGATAACTGATGTACGAAGTGATTATAAATTTCCACTCTACAAAAACAGACAACAAAACAACCACAGTGTGATCACAGTCACGCAGAGAGTAAAGACGTAAGACTGGGGGCGTGTCCACAACAAATGTAAACATATCCAGTTTACTGCGGTCAAGTGAGCCCTTCCAGTTTCCAGCAGGTTCAGGGTGTCGGCTGTGAGTTGTTTTGCCGAAATGTCTCACATTCTTCTTCTTCTTCTTCTTCTTCTGACTTTCGAGACAGCGGCATTAGGTGAGTAGCTAAACAAACAGAGGAGATGGCAGTCTGCCAAACGCTGTGACTCACGATTTTTAGGGAAGTTTTTTTTTTTTAACAGCTGTTCAAATGTAATCGTTAATAGCAGCGTGTTTGCAGCGAGCAGCCACCTGAAATCGTAATTGTGGCCCATCTGATGGTAAATAAAATCAAATGCGAGCGAGATGATAAATATATCTTTGAGATCCACTGCTGCTCTTTAATTGATTTGCAGTGAAACAAAAGCGAAACTGCGTTTTCTATCTTGATATAGGCAGAATGTTGCATCAAAGAAAAGAGTTTCAAGTGATGGCCGAGTGAGATTGAATTCATTACCTGCAGGCATGGATATTGTTATGTAAATGAAAGGCGTTTCCAGTCCATTTGTTTTAATCAGAGCCGGTGTTCCAGCTTCAATGGTTTGCTCCACTTTGAGAGGATGATGTTTTTTGCATTTAAACAAATGGGGGCAAAAACTACATTACTGAGGTACATGAGTACCAATCGGATAGATGTGTCAGGAAATCTGTTTATTTCAAAAGCAAACAGCCCAGATTCTCATTAAAGCAACAGATTTGCTTATAAAGTGCTCTGTAGTCATCTCAGTGTGTTTGTTTGCTTATCTTGTGCAGAAGATTACGATGACATCATGTTATATCGAGCAGCAGCTGATCACATTAAACTTTGGCTGTTATCACTGGTTAACTTGGGCGTGTTTCCTAAATCAGCAGATGTTAAACAGCTGACAGGTCGACAGGATATATGCAGGTAAACTCAAAGGTCTATTGAGCTGATCGATGGTGTCGTGAGGAAAACGCTGGCTCGTGTTGAGAATAGATTCCTTAATGTACATCAACGTTAAAGAGAATACAGTTGTGATTGCTTGCAACATTATAATATTGTGGTAATGAGTGTAAGGATACAAAATAGAAAATAGGCCTGGGATGGGAACAAAGAACTGAGGTACAGGGCAGGAGGACAATCAACCCCCACCCCCAGGACAGTAGCAAGAGTTACTGGGGGGTGAGGAGCAGACAAAGGACAAACAGGCACTACCATAAAAGGAGGTGGGGGTCAGGGTGTCAGCACCCTTGGCCACTGTACTAGTGTATTTCCATTGTGGGGGTGTTTACTGTAGGGGGGAGGAGACCAGAGGTTATAACTGTAACTGTTGTGTGGAGTTCTTTAGATCAGCCTTTAGCATAGGACTGCAGTGTGCTGATCTCCAGATGCATCTGTAAGAATCATGGGTAATAAAAGGATTGTGTAAAACATGGAAACATCTCAGCGTGATCTCTACCAGGACCAAAAGAATCGCAGAGACCGGCGTTTGTCTCGACACTCGTCAAAAGTTTATTATTTTTTAATTAAAATAATTTCATTGTTGTCGGGAGATGATATTGATGCACATTTCTAGGAGCTGGAGATTGGTTTTTTTTTGCAGAGGTCTTTAATCTTGTCAAACCACTGACAGACAGATAAACACTCAGTGAAAATGATAAATCTGCGGATCCAACATCTGGAACACTGAGAGTCGAATAAGTAAACAAATCTAACCAGTTAACACGAGAACCAGTTTACCTGGAACACCAGCACGAGGTGTTGAGTGGCTCTAAGCAGAGATTGATTTGGACTGCATGCTTCCATCGCCTACCACCAACCTCAGCACCACCAATACTTACATATTGTCCATATTTGATCTTTTGCACATTGCACATCTAAAACATCGGTTATTGATGTCTTACTGCAGCGGTGGGGCCGGTGTCCTGCAGGTTTTAGATTTCACCCTGGATCAACACACCTGAATCAAATGATTAGTTCAATACCAGGCCTCTGAAGAACTTCAATACATCTTGAGGAGCTAATTCAGTCATTTAAATTAGCTGTGCTGGATCAAAGACACATCTAAATCCAGCAGACACCCTTGAGGCCTGGAGTTCCCCCGCCTCTATCTTACTGGAACTGAAAGGGAAGAAAAAGACAGGAAACAGTAAACATTGCATTTACAAAGCAAATAAATAACACGCCCTAACCCACAGCAGCAGAGTTAAGTATCTGGTTTACACCCATTCAAAAACTTGCCAAATCTTCTCTCGCAGCACCAAACAGACTATTCTTCTTTTGAATCTAATTTGAAGATTCTGCTGACAATCGGGTGTCTGATTGGCTCCTTATCAGCAGCACCTGTGAGCATGGACCCTCTTGCAGAGCTCAGTTAGCGTCTGCTCCTAGCGGGGGTGACAAGAGGAAGACGGTTCATATATAGCTAATGTATCTGTGAATAATAAGGAGATCTCACAGGTTTTTCCATAATGGTCTCCGTGTTGAAAGGACTCATCATGGGTGGTTGTTGCTGGTGTTCCACAGTATTCCCACAGAGCTCCTGGAGAAATAGCTGATGGAACAAGATTAGTTTATTTTATAAGCTTATTTATAGCGTTTAACTCTAAGACCTCAGAGGCAATCTTTAAAAAAAAGACACCCAAACCACAAAATGACAAGCTGAATGAGGAACAACAGAGGTGGACTATAACTGGAATACAGCTAAAATGATCATGTGCAGTTGCACTTTTAAGAAAGCTCATTTTGAAATCTATTGCTAGACCAGGGTTTTAATAGTTTTGCAATTTTCAATTTTTGAAAATCCTTAGTTTCAGTTTAGTTTTGATTAGTTTCAGTTATAGTTTTAGTTGTGTTTGCAATAATTAAGTGTAACAAAATCCCAGTTTCATCATATCAGTCATTCTGCTCATCCTTGGGTATGTTGCTATTCCAGCTACCATACTGCACCCTGGACAGGTCGCCTGTCTGTCGCAGGGCTAACACGCAGAGACAGACAACTCACATTCCCACCTATGGGTTCTTTAAATAAATAAATAAAGGCAGATGAACAACCATTGATACCAGGCAACTATAAAATGTATATCTTGGCCCCAATGAGACTATTAACTCTCGCAGCACCGGGTGTTCGTAATTTTGGTTCAAGTGAATTGATAAACTTTTTGAAGGTAATTGACTCACACAGTTGTGTAGATATCCCCGTCCTGTTGTCTCGGGATGCATCACGCTGCCTTGCCTGGGGTTAGCTTCTGTTTTCTGGGGATGAGGGTTGAGTGTGCTCCCTTAACTTCTCAAGGTAAGCTAGGTTAGCCTTCTTGTGTGAGCTTTTCAAGTGCACTTTAAGGTTTGTGGGATTTTTTCCCTTTAGAAATGTCCCTCATAATTTGTCTCTTTCCACTACAAGACACTTGCTTTATCCAAAACACAGTCATATTCAAAGTAATCCCAAATTGGACTCTGGCTCCCGACTTTTCCTGACATGATTCTGCGCGTGGACGGAGCAGCAACACAGACGACTCGACTAACGTGCTGCCACCTGCTGGCATAATGAGACACATCAAGAAAAAAAAATCTGTAAACTAAACTTCATTTTCACCCTTGACTCTTGTATGACACGCACACATCAATGAAAACTAAACACATTTTTGCTATAAATTCAGTTAATTTTAGTAAGTTTTGTGAACACTCATTCCAGTTTTAGTTAGTTTTCCTTTTTTTGTTTTTATTTTTATTTCCGTTAACGAAAATGTTTTTTCACTTCTAGTTTTCGTTATTTCGTTAGTTTTCGTTAACGATAATAACCTTGTGCTAGACACACACAAATGGATAGGATTCAGCCTGACACAAGGATAGGCCGAGGATCAAAGGATCTGCTGTCAATGACTACCATAGCCCATTACTTCAGAAAACTGTAGTTACGTTTGTCATAGAAAACATTGCCTAATTAGTAACAAGGTGTCTTTACAGCACGATTTACAACAACAATACAATAATACCATAGTTTTACAATAGTGTAATATCTAAGATGGTCGAGGTTATTGTGGAAAGCGATTCAAATATAAAGCCCTAAACTCACAGCACACCTTTAAAGGCTGGTTTCATTTTTCATTTTAACTAGCGTGACTATGATAAGATACTGTAATCAGTCAGTCACGTCTTGCTGCTTTTGTTCTGTTTTGTTTTTGTTTTTTTTTCTCCCTCTGATGGATACATCCTTTTGATGCATTGTTAGAGTGAATTGTTAAATGTTGTCATTTCTATGCTTGCCAACTCTGATGAAAGAAATTCCACTGTCCTTCCCCCCAGATTCTCGAGGTTCTAGGTGTGGGGCTGTAATCTTTTATTGCAGATACATCCTATCTGGAAGATCTGCTTCTTTTGATGTAAGCTTCCTGCGTTTACGACCCTTTGGTCAGCAGGAGGTCTGACACACACACAAACACACACACATTCTTACAGAAGTTCACACATATACATACAATGCCTTGTCTTAGAGCCATGTGGGCGTGGCTTTGTTCTGATGTTTTTTGTGTGAACTGTCTCTCAATAAAAAGGCAGCAAGGGAGATCGACTGTCTTGTTTTCTTCACGATGAATACGTCTCTAGAATTAGCGGGGCTTGTGGAAACACAGACCCAACATGCATATTTGTTGCAAGTAGAACAACACAGAAATCATTATACCAGTAGTTTTAAGTTGTCATATCGTTAACATGTTTATCTTTCTGCATGAAATCAGAAAATGTCCTAATGTGTTACAAAACAATCGCATGTTATTGTATTTAGCAATGTAGCTTCCAGATATATAGTTTTATAGATGTTGTTCATATCAGTGCAATTTGATGTTGCCTTTGAAAAACTGGTGTTTCCCAAAAGTTGATTCTGTTCATCTGGACGTAGCGTTTTGTGGGAGAAACGTTTCGTCACTCATCCAAGTGACTTCTTCAGTCTCATGACTGCAGGTTTCCACAAATCTTATAAACCGTACATTTGCATAATGACTGAAACCATGAAGGAACAATGGGCTGGAAGGTCAGTTCCTTAATCTTAATTATGCAAATTCTCATAACCATTGATCAACAACCACTGATTAAAGACCATGAGTACCATTCACAGAGAGTTGGGGAATGGCTGCAATCACAGCCTTGTAAGATGGCCAGGACTCTGCAGTCTATTTACACCTACAGGCCAGTGGACAGTCTTTTAATGATAAGGATGTAACATCCTGGACAGGGAGGAACGCTGGTTTGAGCGCTGAGTTAAGGAGGCCATTTACGTGAAAAGGAAAGACCTGAATTGAGGAGGGAGCCTAAGAGTACATCTATCACCATCATACTATTCTGTGATTGCAGCCATTCTCCAACTCTGCGTGAATTGTACTCATGGCCATTCATCACGTAGTGTGCCACACGAAACACAAGACACTTTGCAACCTGCTCTTTAATCCCTGCTTTGTACACGTTCATCATGTTTGTTCCTGTTCGCTTACTTTTTAGAGTTTATACTTGCCCAGTTTGTGTGGCACACCCACAATTTCATTGTACATGTACAATGACAGGAGAGGGCTTTTCTATTCTATTCTATTCTATTCTATTTGGTTTTTATTTACAAATCTTTAAGGTTATACAAATGTTACAATGGGAATTTCTGGGAAAACATTTCCTGAGAATTCAAGGGCATCACAGCTGTGTCATTGTGGGTTCTTTGTTCTAGTAACAGTCATCATATTGATAGTGATTCTTGGGAACGGCGCTAGGAAGAAAATGTGCAAATTCTAAAAAAAAACGAGCCACAAAGTCTGACCACTACTTTGTACCATATGATGGGAAGAGCTAGTTACTCAAGGTGTTTCTGTTCAGCAGGGGATTTCAACCTGTTAATCCCTTGAGGGTGATTTTAAGTAAGCCAGCCAGACACAAACATCGAGTGTTGTAACCTGAGTCAGGTGTTTTTGTCTCTCCTCTAAAGTTGTGTGCACAGAGTAGGTTATAATCACAGAGGTGGATGAGGTCACTTTGAGCTTGATTTTCTTTTTATTCTCCTCTTTATTCTCCTGGAATAAAAAGTTATTCACACAAGCAGGTGACACATTCACATTTATGGAGGACCCATGTTTTCCAACAAACAACACAAAACTAGGCTCATTACAGACTTGAATAGGAACTTGTATTCTGACTCTCCTAACGTCTGTATGTGATTTGACTCAACAGTGCATTTTTGTTCTTTGTTTCATGTAAATAAAGCATAAACCGAGACAGAAAAGGTACCAATCCCCATAAATCCTGCATGAAATCCTGAATACAAGCAGAAGAGTCTAACCTACATCTATCATTGGCTTCCTGTTAAATCCAGAATTGAATTCAAAATCCTGCTCCTCACATACAAGGTCTTAAATAATCAGGCCCCATCTTATCTTAATGACCTTGTAGTACCATATCACCCTATTAGAGCACTTCGCTCTCGCTCTGCAGGCCTACTTGTTGTTCCTAGAGTATTTAAAAGTAGAATGGGAGGCAGAGCCTTCAGTTTTCAGGCCCCTCTTCTGTGGAACCAGCTTCCAGTTTGGATTCGGGAGACAGACACTATCTCTACTTTTAAGATTAGGCTTAAAACTTTCCTTTTTGCTAAAGCATATAGTTAGGGCTGGACCAGGTCACCCTGAATCCTCCCTTAGTTATGCTGCAATAGATGTAGGCTGCCGGGGGATTCCCATGATGCATTGAGTTTTTCCTTTCCAGTCACCTTTCTCACTCACTATGTATTAACAGACCTCTCTGCACTGAATCATATCTGTTATTAACCTCTGTCTCTCTTTCACAGCATGTCTTTATCCTGTCTTCCTTCTCTCACCCCAACCAATCACAGCAGATGGCCCCGCCCCTCCCTGAGCCTGGTTCTGCCGGAGGTTTCTTCCTGTTAAAAGGGAGTTTTTCCTTCCCACTGTCGCCAAAGTGCTGCTCATAGGGGGTCATATGATTGTTGGGTTTTTCTCTGTATCTATGAAGCGCCTTGAGGCGACTTTTGTTGTGATTTGGCGCTATATAAATAAAATTGAATTGAATTGAATCTATCAAGGACATTTGTGACTTTTCATGTCACTTTAAAATACAACAGAGATGGTGGTGAAAGTGCATCTTCAAGAGATGCACATCTTCTCTAAGGTCCTCGGGCTTGTTTTGGATGTATGTCGAGCTGCAGGAATCCATTACTTGAGTCCACTGATGTTTTTTTAGACTTCTTCAGTGCTTCCTGTCCTGTTCCTGTCAGAAGTCTTTGAATATGCTCATGTACTAGAAAAAAAACAACTTTACTTTAGAGGGACTCACATTAGTTCTTCTACACAATATATCTTAAAGAGATGCAGTATGACACGTTATCAATGTTTGCTTTTTTCTTTTATCTTTGCACACAGATATAACAGTGAGGTGTGGACAAAATGTCACTCTTCACTGTCAGGGTCCCAGTGGTGTAAATATCACCCTGTTAGAGTGGAGCATACCTGAGATTAAGTCAGACGGATACGTCTTCTTCTACCGAAACCGGCGCTCATACGAAAGCTACCAGCATGAGCGTTTTAAAGGCCGAGTGGAGCTGGCAGACCCGTCTATGGAAAACGGAGACGTTTCTGTGATCCTGAAGAACGTCAGCGTCAACGATACAGGAACATATGAGTGTCGGATTATAACCAGCGATCTCAGCAGCGGTCAGAGAGTCCAGCGTGAGACCAGGCAGTCCATCAACCTCACAGTCACAGACTCTGGTGAGTTGAGAGGTTCATTTTACTACTTATTCTTCTTCTGACTTGTAGGGACATGTGGAGGCAAATTGCAGCCTCTCACTGCACGGCTAAGTACAAAAGAGCTTTTTGTGTCTGTGAACTGTGACGCTGGCTTTTCGGAAGGAAGCATTATCTGTTCATTCATGGTAAAAACTGAAGACCATGCATGTTATTTTCCACCATCTGATAAAAGAAAGAGGAGAAAAATCCCCAACTTACGTCAATGGAAAGGATTTAAAAATATCTTAGTCGTCTTTGGATGGGCTCTGAATTTAGCGCAGACTTTGATGTTTATGAAATCTTCACTGCAAACTGCAGTGATCTTATTTTTCTGTTTCTACTGTGGTCTGAGATATAATGATACATCCTGCAGTGACAGGTGGTGACATATCTGATCTGACACAGTTGTTTATTGGCTGTGTTTTATTTTTATTCAGACATCTGCTTTTGCTCTTTTTTCCCATGCTCTGTGTGACATTATTATACCACCTGAGTGCGGTGTACATGTTTGAAGTCCACGGACTAACCTGGACTGTCTCATAGTTCAGAGTTTTGAATGTGGTGGTGCAGTGAACTAGGGCTGGGCGATATGGCCTAAAATTCATATTCCGGTATAATTTGAAGCACGTGCGGTAACGATATATATCACAATATATTCTTTTCTTCTGTATAACGCATTTTCCACACTATAAGGACTTAAAATCCTTTAATTTTCTCAAAAATCGAGAGTGTGCCTTATGTATGAATTCTGGTTGTGCTCACTGACCTCGAACCAATTTTGGCAGAAATCTGTTAAAAAATGTTTTAGTACAACTTTGGTAAGCCGCACTGCTTGATGGATTGTCAGAGCATTACGGTTGCCGTAGTGAGGAGCTTCACGGAGTAATCTGGGTCCAAAACTCCGTCCGCTTCAGGTCCCAAAGTTAAACGAACACTGAGAGTTAAAAACGGTCTAAATTCTTTCACCTTTAATAAAATCATCAGCGTTGCTGCTTTACCAGGTGTAACAATTAAGCTTTACATCCAGGCATCAATGAAAACAGAATTTATTAAATTTAACGGAGTTAGAAGTTAACAGGAAGTTAGCTCGCTAGCTTCCACCTAAACATGACATACCATGTTCTGACTGAGAGATTTTTGAAACTAATTAAAACGTACAGCTCTGCTACCACTTCCAACATAAATGAAGACAGAAAACTAAACAGCAGTGGCGTTTGCAGGGTTACTGAAGTTGGACTACCTATATAATGTTGTGCTACGTGATTGCTAGCGACACAGCTATGTTAGCATAACATTAGCACAGTGAAGCTGGAGGATGAACGCCAACTTTTTTTCCACTCGATAAAAGTTAACGTGACGGATTCTGGTGGTTTGGGACAAATGCAATCACATAGCAGGATACTATACACGGGGCAAACTTCAGTCAGGAGAACAACTGAGATTATTCATCCACAATACGAGGTTAGTTATTAATATACTGCAACAACATGGGAACAGAACAGCTGCGAGAGAATTCAACATTAATGAATCAATGTTACTGAAGTGGAGGAAGCTCAGTTTTTCCTTTCCCCATATTTCAAAAGTGCTTCATCTCTTTGCTATGACTGTCGCCCACCATAATTTGCAGATGATAATGGTTTTAGCTGCTGCGATGCTTTCGACCATAACAGGCGCGGCTTGATGACATCATCAACATGCGCTATCGCGATAGAGCGATATAGTCAAAATCTCTATCGTTGGCCAAATTTATATCGTTTCTATCGTACATCGTTTATATCGCCCACCACTACAATGAACCAAGAAACAAAGATGGTGCAGCTGGTTGAAAAGAGTCCGATTTTGAGGCTGGTGTGCAGCCGAGACACAGATGACATGAAAAGAGTCTGTGTGAGTTTAAACTGAGTGTAGAATAACTGATTTACAAAGTTGTGTACTCACTCTAGTACTTTAGCTGTAGAGTACCTATAGCAGGATAAAGTATTATACAGAAAAATGTCCGTGATATGATTGGATCATAGTTGTTGCAGCATTAATTTGTGCTTCCTTTTAATGTATAAGATGAGGATTTTTATCGGGTTATACTTCTGGGTGGTTTTATCTATATTAATCGAATATATCAGTATCAGTACAATTATAACTAAAAAGGTAAAATAATGAACTGAAGTTTCATATTTCTGGGGGTCTAGTGTCACCCTGTACTCTCATCTTTGGGTGCACCCCTGCTTTTCTTCTTTCCATGGGGAAAATGTATTTTGAATTGTATATTTAAGTTTATATTTAGTTCTGTTTCTTGTTTTTATGCTTTTATTTGAAAGGTGCTTTACTTGGTATACATGCAGCAGTTTTAGAGAGAGAAAATAAAAGTGTCAGTCTCTGAAACACGACGCAGTGATGCTGCTCAGCGTTTATTACTGTTTGCAGGATTTCAAAGTATAAAAGCAGAAATACTGTCAGCATACCTGAGTCCTCACACCTGTTTTGTTTTTTCTCTGCAGGAAGCGAGGATGAACAGGACAAGAAGACATTTCTTTTAGCTATAGGTATTGCTGTTTTTGTAAGTCTTCTTGTTATTCTTAGTGTTGCTGTATGTATCTACAGAAAAAAGAAATCATCAGAAAACAGGGAACATGAACATTATAAACGTCCACCTGAAAAAGAGCTGATCTGAAATGTATCAGACGACATGTAAAACATTATTTTCTGACCCTGTTAGCGAGCAGACAGCACAAACAAATGTTGTGTTGATAGCGCTCCCCTCACAGCAACAAGGCTTCGATGCACCGCTCCTCTGATCTCAAGTCACATTCGGGAGTCATGTTCTCCCATCAATCATTAAAAGCAACATTAGGTCAATGCTGTGGCTGCAAGAAGCTTTATAATGACTGTTTCTATTTCTTTTCCCTTTTTTCTTTTAAGCTGTAACTTTATTCTGTGCAGTTTTCTGCAGAGCTTGATTTTACCGTGAGAGCAGCAGGCGAGCGTAGTGGAGCTTTTAGCAGGTAGAGAGGTGGAGGAGACAGACGTAGAGTAAATCAGTTCAGACAGTGCATTAAAACAGGGCCACAGTAGCATGGTTAGCAGGTTCTCACAGCTAATTAAGCACTTTATTAAGTTCTTTAAGCTTTTATTTTGCACCTTTAAACACTTTATTTTACTTGCTGCTATTTGTGGCAACTGCAGCCAATCAGCGACTTCCTTCTTCCTGCCCATTGCCTCCATTAGATCAAAATAATTCACCAAACACAAGTCAGGTAATGTAATATGTGATTATAGTATAACCATAATATTTATTTAAACCTACAAATGATTAACAGAATGGGTTTATTGCGTTATTATATGAGTTGTGCAACGTTCTGAGTTGGTTCTGTAAATATCAGAAACCTTATTTAAACTCAGCTGATCTCACGTTCAGATCGGGCGTCGCTGTTTTTAGACTTCCCGTCATGTCCACTTAAATTTGTTCCTCTGCACAAGTTGCAAGGTTGATGTTTCCATTGACTTTCATTTTCAGGAGTTCACTCGAACATTAATCTGGTGAATAGGAAAGATTTTAATTCTGAAGACTTTTTAACACACTGTGAGTCAGTTGGTGCTTTGAGCCCCTGACAGTTCAGCTCGTTTCCTGTCCTGATGCCTCAGGATCTCACCCTTTCTCCTGATCGGCGCCCTCGCCTGTTGTGCTGCCTTCAGGCGTTGAAAATCATCAGAAAACTGCTCAGTCGTGAAGTTCAGGTTAGTTTTAAACTAGCTCTGAAAACAGTCCAGAGGTTTCTGATTATTATCGAGCTCTTCTCAGAACTTATTTATAGTCTTTATTTATCTAAAGCACTCAGTGTGTTAATATTTCACTTTTTGTTTTCTGTTTTGTTAGTCCCCACTGATCTTCTTTAGTTTGTCAGTTCAAATGTTGTGGATTCTCACTGATATCCAGTCTGACTCTGACAGAGTGATAAGCAAAGTTCATTGGAAATATCCACTGTCAAAAAAAAGAATAAATCGATATTTGAAGCTCAAAAGGGACAGTGCAATGTGTAAAAGCAAAGTGGAAGAAGATGGACGGGCGTTCAAAATTAAAACCGAGCAGGCTGAGCGGTCATATCAGGAGTCAGCAGGAGGAAGGAGGTATGAAACCCACGGAGAGAAATGAGGCCTCCCTCCATGTTTAGCTGTTGTTTGTATATTTTGTGTCCAAGCCAAGTGGATCTGTTGGCTCAAATTAGTAAATAATACACAGAAAACACGTGTTCATATGTCTGCATGTACACATGTTCATTTCTCAGCATCATTTTTATATTGAAACGTTGTTTTTTGTGACATATTTGTATTATATTCTTTTGTCTTCTGTTCATTTAACTGTAAGTGTTGTGCAGTTGGCTGGACTGTTGATCTGAACTCATCATAGAAATAAAGTGAGAGCCTCACATCACGACTAACACAGTGAAGGGTTTGTTTGATGGTTTTTTCCTCTAGGGACTTTTTCTCTGATTAAAGCAGAAATAGGGGAACTATGTCATTAACTTCAGCCTGTTTACACTTGTGCACTTCCTTCTTCTAAACTCAAGTAATTATAATTATGGGTGTTTTTCGTAAATACTTCTGTAGAAATGAACTTTCTTAGTTGAGTCCAGCATTGAAAGACATTTAGATCTTTATATGGCAAACAAAAAAAAGTTAAATCGGCACAATCAAGTGAAAATCTTTGAAGTATTTCCTTAAACTGTGGCTAAAATGTTCCTAAATTCCCCCTGGTACTGTTTTTGTGTAGCAGGAATGGCTGCGGCTCATTTCAGATGCACTCGGGTTATTTCCGAAGTACAATGTGCTCACAAACACGACACAGTGTATCCCTCCAGCTGCAAGCTGTCAACCTTTACTGACTCGACTGTTTGGTCTCATGGTTAGCTGACATCGACCTTAAAGACAGTTTAACTTCCAAAGCTTTTTAAAACCTTATTTTGGGCAAAGTCAGGAGATTTTAAAAAAACTTGACATCAGATTTGACTGCTGAGTCTGCACATGTACTTTTTAAGTCTTGGGAATACTTCACAATAACTACCAAAACAGGACCCATTAGGTCTGTTTTAATGTTTTCTTTTTAACATTAACTGCTTTTCTTTCTCTGTCATCATAATTTTATTTTTATTTTTTATTTTAGTTGTTTTTAGGTGATTCGATGCTGTTTTATCTTGTTTTTGTTTTAATATAGGGCTGTTTTAATTTTATGTTTTATGTGTTTTATTTATTTATTTTGCTGTTTTCTGTTCTATTGTTTTAACTTATTTTCTGTACTGCACTTTGTTCCTGTGCTGGGTATTTTAAAGTGCTTTATAAATAAAATTGGATTGGATCATAAAGTCAGACTGGGATTAGGGAATCTGCTGCGTCTGTTACTCATCAGTGCACTTTGCTTCCAAAACAAAAAAAACAGCTGACCGTCAGACACTTTGGTTTAATCAGTCAGAAGCCACGAGTACAGCTCACGAAGACTTTATCCTGAATGCCAGTAAAGATAAGTCATGTTTTCAGTTGAAGCTTATCTCATACTGAAAGTCAGAGTTCAGCACGTTTCCTCATATTTTTTACCAAGATTATGTTTTCTGAACCCACAGCGAGGCTGGGAATGATGTTTGTCTGATGATACAAACTGCTGACATGTAGATAGACATTTGTGATACTGTGGGGACTGGTGCAGTGACTTTCACTTCTAGGAAGATGAAACCGGTCAGAGGATGACTTCTCTGGTCACAGCCTGTAAATAAATGACTCAGCACAAACACAACTGGTCAAAATGTTCATTTCACTAATGTTCTTTGCTGTGGATGTTTGTCCGAAACAGCCACGTAAAAACGAACAGCTGCACATCCCTCACAATCCCATCATCAGATCGTTGCTGTACTTTCTTTCTCTTCTGCTGGTCGCCACGTTGTCTGTGTGTAATTCTGTGAACAGGATGTGGTCAGACTTAATAAGACTAAAGCTGCGTGTGCGTGTCTGTCAGCAGTGCTTCTGTAAGCTGGCTGATCTGTTTTTTTTTCTGCATCTTCATCCCGACAGTTGTTAATTCCTGACTAGAAGAACATCTGGAAGCTGCTGAACATCTGTTTCTTTCCCGCTGAGCTTTAAAATATGAGCAAAACAGAAACAGGCCTTCAAGTGAGGAGCAATGGAGGTTGAGTGGCTGCGATTATTATCAGGTGTTCATGACATGAAAGGAGATGCTGCCACCTGTTGGCTGTAGTTTGTCACTGACGCTGTGGTGAAATGTGTACATGAGATTAAACATATTCTACAAAATAAAGGTTTGTGCATGACAGAAATAAATAATACTAACAGCTACTCTTGTGGGCTTTATTTTGCACACTGTTACACTTGACCTCATAAAATTCAGCAGACAGATGTCGCAGCTGTGCCAGACGTCATATTTCATTGTGATGTGTGTGTTTGGCACCACAGGGCCACCATACATTGATCTAAAATGACATTTCTCGTTTTAAAACTTTCTCAGTGAATCCATTCTGCACCTTGAAGGTGAGTTAAATGTTGTATTAGAGGAGCAGACTGAGCTTTAAGAGCCAAACAGCTTTTATCTTTGAGTCTAAGTTCTGGTTGAAGAAGGTTTATAGTTAGAGTTTGTCAAAATTCAGCACATAACTGAGAGGAAGTCTCATTTATAAGTCTTTCTTGGCCAAGTTCAAGTAAACCAATCAGATTGTCATTACTGAATGCTCTAATAATGAATAATGTGCCTGGTAAACACTGAAAACAGGTCGACCAGACCTAAACAGCACACTAGAGTTAACTGTTTCAGACAGGAGTGGTACACATAGGTACACATTTTTGTTTTTTTAATGCTTCTTCTTTAAGCTCATTAGTTGGAAGCAATTTAACAGGCTCCCAACATGCTCTAAACTCTGGTTCATGTGTTGTTTCAGACCTACTGTTGATCAGTGTTGGTGAGTAACGGAATACATGTACCGCCGTTACGTATTTAAAATACAAAATATGAGTAACTGTATTCCGTTACAGTTACAGTTTAAAAAGGTGGTATTTAGAATACAGTTACTTTGTTGAAATAAATGGATTACACGGCGGTACTTCCCTGTTTCATGTTGTGGCGGGTCAGGACTGTTTGGGTTTTGTTTGACAGCTACGTTCTGTTGTTCCAGGTGGCAGCGTTACGGTTGCCATGGTTACAGGGTGACGCTCTCTCTCTGCATGTTTCCTGGGTGAGAGAGCGTCTTTTTGTTGTTGTTGTGCTAAGCTAACAGGCAGAATGCTACAGGTATAGCTCTAAAGAATGTAACATCATAGGCAGTGTAGTCCGTGCTGCAGGGAGAATGGACTGCCATACCCGTTATGTGTCTGTGAGCGAGGGAGGGAGAAAAAGGAAAAGTACGAGCTGTCATCGAGCAAAAACGGGAGCTGGAAGCATGTAAATATAATAATAACCACTGCAGCCAAGAAGAGAGCCTGACGAGCCCAGTTGTAAGTAAGCTATTAAGACTCGACTGTACACCGTGTTCGTGTTTTCCTCCAAAAACAATAAGTTCTGTTGGAGCAGCCTTTCAACGCCTCTCTCTGTCTCTGCTAGCAAAGTTGACCCAGACAACAAAGTAAAGCTAGTTTTCGGCTACGAGCCGACACAGAACCCACCGTATTAGCCAGAGGTCCCTTTACTACGGTTCGGAGCCGCGGACCTTCAGTAACAGTAATAAATCACAGCAATAGTACATTCATGTAGTTGTAAACAGCATGATAATATATTAAGTAATCCAAAGTATTCCGTTACGTTACTCTCATTGAGTAACGTAACGGAATACGTTACAGAATACATTTTGGGGCATGTATTCTGTAATCTGTAATGGAATACATTTTAAAAGTAACCTTCCCAACACTGTTGATATGATTCTTTAAAATAGTAGGCACAGTAATTATGCTTAGTACTGCTAGCAGTCCAACAATCAACCAGTAATAAGGGTTAAATGTGATGCTTCATAACTAAAGGCTGACACGCAGTGGAAATTTGTGTTTTTATGTTTTACCAATGTGTGTATTGGTACATAGTGTTGATTTTATTTGCATGGTTTTATCCTCATATTTATATTATGTATTTTAGTGTTGTTGCACAATATTCTTCTAATCCACTGTGGACTAAGCAGACCATTGTAGGCCCTTGTGAGGTGGGGGCGTTCCCCGAGGTGGCCTATCAGCCGCCAGACCGACCTGTTAAAGGGGATAGTGAGCGCAGAGGAGCGACGCACGAAAGGTGAGGAGGAGAAAAAGAAACGCGTGTAAGCCCGCACATGTGTTGGAGGACCTGACTATGGGGGGCCACGAGTCGTTCGGCGATCCAGTCCCAACGGCAGGAACAGCAACAGTGGGTGGCGATGGCCGCAATTCACAGCAGGGCAGGGGTGTCCCTCTGCCTGCATGTGGCGGTGCTACGAGGGAGGCCGTGTTCAGGTGTGCAGTGGGGCGGGACTGTGTGGTGACGCGCTGTCAGCAGGAGACAGGTCTGCGACAGGAGCCCCCTCCTTGTTCTTCTGGCCGGCGTGGTTTCCATCCCGGAAGAGAAATTCCTCTCCTGTTTCAGATAAGGAACAAATTCTTCATTGACAAATGTCGTTTTCTGAAAACAAAGCCGTCCTTTTTTACTTTTCACAAAGAACTCTGCCTCTTCCTCTCATCTGTTAAATTTATGGACAAAAAACAAGCTCTGGTTCTGAATCATATGATTATTGAACTAGATCTGCTAGAAAACCCCTAAGGTATAATGTCTTTTTTTCTTTGTTTGTTGTTGTTTTGTTGTGTTTGTTTGCTTTGATTCTGTTTGGGGTTTGATTTTATTTATTTATTTGTTGTTGTTTGTACTTCCTGTTCATTATCTATCTTCTATATGTTGGAATTCAGCCTGTTCTGATACTATTTCATGTTGGGAAAATAGAATCTTTGTAGAGATTGCCATAATTGTTGTACATTTCTGTGCAAATAAAAAAAAAATTAATAAAAAATGTTTCAGATAAGGAACGTTCGCCCGCGTGTGGCTGGATTGTGGGATGTTGTCAGTCAGACTCTTTCAGATGGTGTTACACAGTGGATCAAAGTATTTAGTGTGACCTAATTAAAGTGAGGACCATCTATACCGAAGCACTTATAAATGAAACTGAAAAGACAACAGTACCTCAAGACTCAAACAAAACTCATACAAATGTTTAATGTAAGGTGCAAACATAACTCACCTTTTTATAAGATCGGGGAAACCTGCAGTCATGAGACTGAAGAAGTCACTTAAAACGTTTCTCCTACAAAACGTTACGTCCAGATGAACAGAATCAACTTTTCGAAACTCACCTGAGGTTTGCATAATACTGAAATGATGGAGCAGAGTCTTAAGTTTATGGGAGGTGTTTCAGAGAGAATGAGACATACTGAGCAGTTGGAGCCACACTATACTTTAAGTTGGCTGCACTGGCTTTATCTGGTGCTGCGTATCATCCTCTGGACATACTAGCTCAGAATCAAAGACACACCTCCATCCTTCATCTCTCTGTCCTGCAGATCCTTCCGATTCCTAAAAGATGAATAGAATAGAATAGAATAGAATAGAATAGAATAGAATAGAATAGAATAATCCTTTAACTGAATGCTGGTTGTCTGGATCAAATCGCTCATTCCAGAAACAAGGACATAGATCTTCCAGGTGAGCTCTGGTCAACTATACAACTATGACGTTAGGCTGAATGTTTTTAAATTGTCTCAGAAAACAAACAAACACATTCTTATAAGATTGAGGCAATAAAAATGCGACATTATTGTGTATTATTCCTGTCTAAGTTCACATCACTGAAAATAAACTTGTGCTTGATTTTTTTAAATTCTATTAGACTTATTTTATTAAACATATTCAACCACACACACAGTTAACACAAACCTCCTGCACTCAGATTTCCATCTTTCTAACAAAATTCATACAAGGTTCCCACAGTTGGATGAAGGTTTCATACCTATCCTTAGCAATGTCAGCCAGTGTCTTATACGACATAGCCCATGGGTTGATGTTAACATGAAGTATTTCTGTCTCTTACACATACACTTTTTTAATCCAGACACTACTATATATAATTAATAGTAAATAGTAGACATTAGGGATTATTAATTATTTTCCTACATCCATCAATCTTCTCTGTGGTCTCCATCTTTTCCTCCTACCATACCTGACAGCTCTATATTTGACATCCTTTGTCTAATATAACCACCACACATATCCAGATAAGGTCCCCTCTACTCCAGCAAAAGCGTTTTTGGTTTAGAGTAGCATGGATCCCGCTGAGCTTTGAAGTGTGAGCAGGGCAGACAGCTTACGTTTAGAATAAGAGTGGCTGTGATCATAACGTCTAAAGAAAGGACACATGCTGCCACCTGTTGTCTTGTTTTATCGCTGAAGCTGTGAAATTATTTAAATCGCTTCAATACATCTCGCCCACATCGTGTTCGGGGTGCCTGTAGCTGTGGCAGAGCAGGTCAGCCACTAATCAGAAGGTCGGTGGTTCGATCCCAGGCTGCCTCCTGGCTGCATGCCAAATATCCTCAGGCAAGATACTAACCCCATGTTTGCCTACTGGTGGTTGTCAGTGTCCGGCAGCCTCGCCTCTGTCAGTGCGCACCAGGGCAGCTGTGGCTGCAATGTAGCTGCCATCACCAGTATGTGGATGACTGGATGTAGTGTAAAGCGCTTTGGGGTCCTTAGGGACTGAGTAAAGCGCTATACAAATGCAGGCCATTTACCATTGTTGTGTGTTTAATTCTCCTATGTTAGATTTGCATATGTGCATATGGTCACAGCAGAGAGAGCACAATCTGGGTTACAGCAGCAGACAGATCCTTTTTTGAAACATTCATTTTTTTGAATACGTATCAAATTCGGGATCATGGTTATGTTGCACATTTAGATTAAAAGGAATAGAAACCAGTGTGGCTTTGTGAGTCCGCCTTTACTGTATATTCAGCAAATATATAGACATAGTACCAAGGGCGTAGCTTTGGTTTTGGCATTTGTGGGGACGGATGATTCAACCACCGAACGCTGCCCTGTTTCTTTTTTTTTTCCTTTTCGTCTTTGCTTCTTGGTAAAAGCAGAAATATACTTGCCTACATATGCTATTCTACGTGCTTTTAAACTATTTAAAATTACAATTCATAGTTTTATATGTGAATTATATAATGTTAAATTACTATTAAACAAATGACTGACTAAGTATTTTAGGCTTTAGGTAACTTCAGCCATATTCCATATAAATCAGGTATAATACAAAAATAAAAATAGCTTCAAATACAGTCATGACAATAAAAGAATATGACTTTAAGGACTTAACAACATTACTTCAGTTACACCAACATCTCTGACACATTAGCACTAAGGAAACACTGAATGACCTGATGGTTTCTGTCCATAAAACTACTCATCCAAGATTACCACAAAATTATCAACTTCACCTGTGATCTTGTGTCACCATTACTCTCTGAGCTTTGTGTTGGTTCTTCTGTCACCTGACAAATAGGACAAACATGACAATAAGAATAAATTGTGGAGCAGCTTCAGTGTTTCTGTCAATTTGTGCAGATCTTGACTCATCAGTAATGTTTGTAGGCTGAGTGCATTTTAAAAACAATTTGTGCAAACTGCACTACAAGTTGGAATATTTGCAAAATCTTGACTACCTCATGATATTTTGTCTCAAAAATTAACCCTATGAATATGTCAGTGCCACTACGATGAAATTATTGTGTCACCAACATTTAACGTTAGATATGTAATTCTAACAGTGTCTGTAAACTAATATCCTGGCTGCTCGAGGCTGCCGTTTTCTCTGACAGTTTCAATCAAAATTAGAAATGCTACTCTGAGACTGAGAGAACTGATAGTGCTGCATGTTGTGCAGTTAGTTTCCAAAACACGTTATTCATGGTTACATACAATTTTAGACTGATGTGGGCCAAAGCCTAGCATAGCCTGTAACGGTATTATGACGGACACATTTTATGAGTTAATTTGGCTTTAAGTGACTTACAGGTTTCTTTGAAAAATACTTTCTTATATCCAGGTTCTTCCTTTGTGCTGCCGTCCTCCTTTCCTCCTTGCAGCCAGTGTTGCCAACTCCTCAGTAAGGAAAATCGCTATTGGTTGTCCTAAAAGTCGCTAGAAGTCGCTAAATGACGTCATCACCTAATTTGCATAATTGGTCATGCTAATGTAATTGTAACCTACGCTGCTGGAGAGAGAAATAACATCATGGACGAGACATAAAGTGAGCAAAAAACGTCCTAAATGCATTTAGAGTTTATTTAGAACTACAAATTAAATTTCTTTTAGCAATTATTGTTTTTTGTAATGTCACAATTCCAACCCTGCTCCTTTACCCCGGCTTGGACCGGCAAAAGTGACCCGAAATAGGCACTCTGGTGGAGTTACTTTGTGTGTGAGTGTTTATACGTAGTTTTAAACCTGATCCACAAAACAGCATAAGAGTAAAAGAAGAACTGACTGCGTTACAGCACCCGCTGCTTGTTGAGAGTAAAAGCGATATGCGCTTTCACGTCTTTTTTTTAGCGACTTTTTCTAGAAAAAAAAGTCGCTAGGGGGTCTGAAAACTGGCTAAATATAGCGACAAAGTCGCTAAGTTGGCAACACTGCTGCTAAAACTAAACAGGGCTCCCTGAAAGGCACAGCCAATCACGTTTGCCATATTTGTCACATGACTAGTCCTCCAGTAGAGAACGTAATTTAACTCTTTCTGCACCGCTGGGTGAATGAGACACTGACAGATCGCTTTTTCTTACTATCGGGTTTGATTTTCTTTACTCGAAGAGATCAAATTATTGGTGGGGACATGTCCCTTCCGTCCATGCCAAATCTACGCCGTTACACAGTCTCACACAGCTTTTGTTAGGCGCACTGCAGTATGGCGAGTGGCTTGTTTACGCGCACTAAAGCTCCTCATTTCAGGAGATACTCCCTCTTGTGGTGTAACGGAGGAATAACTACTCTCACCAGCACTGTCTCATTGCAGACTAGGGCACAGATCACTTTACAACTAAAGAGAATAACATATGACAATCAGAACATTTTAACCACCTGTGTGTGTGTGTCTTTAGGATGAACTAGAAAATAACATAAATTTCTTTATTTATATTCTCATTTGCTTCTGTTTGTATTTCGACATTTGTTTTCCACGGGTGGAGACTCTGGAGCATGAATGTCTATCAGATGAGCCATAACTGAATCCCAGTCTGATTGGTTCCGCGTGACTTCAGAAACCAGCTGGGCCAAAACGTTAGCTCCTCCTCCCAGTGCAGAAAACACCAACCACAGTCAGCTGTTCCCTCAGTCGGGACTTCCCCGTCAGTGCTGTGAGTCCGCGCTGCTTCGGCTTTTCTTTATATTTTCAGATTGGGAGATTATTTTTAGATATATTTGGAATATACCAATGGAACAAGACAAGCAGGTGAAACGTCTGCGTCCCACCACGGACTGTGGAGAGAGGTTCAGGCTCGCCCTGACCACTCTCAAGTCCTTTTTGGAACAAAGATGGCGACGGCAAATGTCATTTCGAGGCGTAGGACGTAAGGGGTGGAGCCCCGCACTGGAGCGTACGGTGCCCTGTCACGTTACCGGTGCCCAAGTGGAATTTTATGCTTCCTCGACGAATCTAATGCAAAGGAAGTATGGCTGCGATGCCATTGATTCTCGCTGCACTCCTCTCGATCTCCACTGTGGTTTTGGTGTCTGCGTTTAACGGTAAGTTGAGGTTATTTGTTAAGACGTTCCTCCTCGGTGCGTTTGTTGGTGTTCAATTTATACCAGTCTGACATTACTATATCACTGTAGATCGGTTATACAAAGTTTGTAAAAGTACACTTAAATATCGCTTCACCTATTCTGATTCAGTTACGGGTGGGAAGAACTGCACATTTAACGTATGAAGAAAGAGTGGGGTTATCACTTAATGCAAATTCTCAAAAAAAGCAACTTTTCCAAACTGACTCCGACTCCACCCTCGACACACCAGCCATTCTCAGGCATCGACCGGTGTTGTGCCAAAAACTGATTTCCGGTATTTGCCAAAAAGCGATTGCTGATATTTAAAGTGCTATAAGTAACTTGTTGGGCTATAATATGTTAAACATATGTAAAATGCATCCCTTATGGGTGACATAGAGTCATCTTGAGCCACAAACAACATTCTTGTAACAAGATAGAAGACGCAATCAGTTTTTGGCAGTGACTTTTATGTATTCTTTATGTAACCCCTTTGTAAACCCCGTTCACCGAAGTCTATTTACGAACATACGTAAAGATATTACACATAAACAATACACAGAAACACTGGAAATCACTTTTTGGCACAACACCGGTACCTCTGTTTCTGTAGCCTGATCTGAAGTCGCAGCAATAAATCGCAAAAGCTGAAAAACATCACACTCTTTTCCGTGAATGCATTTAAATATTAGATATTAGACTATTTACCTTAAACGTTGCACTGCAATAACATGTTGGGAATAGTTTGTTCAGACAAAGACTTGAATACTATAAAACCAAACGTGATCATGTCATCACATCACACCCCAGTGAATTAACCTGGGTTTATCCTTTTATAATGCACATTAGAGGTGCTACCTCAAAGGTTTATTTGCTAAATAAATCAGATTATAACCAAAAACCACAGTAACAGAACTGACTTGCAAATTTCTGAAACCCCCTGTTACTGAAAAAGATCTGTGTATTTATCTTTAGTTTTTAGTTTCAAAAGGAAACCTTGCTAATGTGCATTATAGGAGGGGGACGCACACATTTTGGCAGATGCAGCCACACAACCTGATAAAATCTATAGAGGGATAAACCCAGGTTAATTCACTGGGGTGCGATGTGATGACATGCTCACGTCTGGGTTTTTTTTAAAATCTCTGCTTTGTGTCGTTTCCTCTATCAGACCAAGAAGTCATCACAGCTGAGTCTGGACAGAACATCACTCTGACATGTCGAGCTCCAAACAACAACAACATTATAGTTGTAGAGTGGAGCAGACCTGACCTGGGAGAAGAATATGTCCTTTTGTACCGAGATGAGCAGTTTGAACCAGAAGAGCAGCATCCATCTTTTAAGAACCGGGTGGATCTGCAGGACAGACAGATGAAGGATGGAGACGTGTCTTTGAGGATGATGAATGTGACGACTAATGACACCGGAACATACGAGTGTCGTGTTTTCATGAGAGGAACAAACCGCAAGAAGAGAGCTCATCTGAAGACTGACCCCATCAGCAGCATCTACCTGAGAGTTGTTGATCCTCCAGGTGAGTGAGTAGAGTTGAGTGTGTGTGTGATCAGAGGTGAAGCTGCTTCCTGGTTGTTGATGTTTGTTTCTAAAGATGTTGTTGATGAGACTTTGTAGAAAGCATCTGGTCTGAGTGATGTGATCAGAGTGCAGTAGATAATGTCTGACAGCAGTTTGAAGAGGAAATGGATTCTGTTCTGTTCTTCACTCATCACCTACCTGACAGCTGACACCTCACACCTGTTTCTCACCTGCAGGTCAGACAAGAAGAGACACAGAGGATGGATCTTTTGGACTGAAAGTTGGTCTTCCAGTTGTTATTTTCTTCCTTCTTCTTGCTGGTGGCGCCTTTGTTGGTTATTTGATCTACAGAAAATATAAACAACGTAGCCAGGACTCATATTGCTCCACCACTGAACCACAGATTGAAATGTCTGAGAGATTTCTGAGTTCTGAATCTCCTGCTGATGAACACAATGACAGAAATGACCCGGAAGAAAACAGCTGTCACCAACACTCCACAAAGATTCCTGATGCCACTCTGACACTTGAGAATGAACTTCATCCTCCTCCTCCTCAGGAAACAGCAGGACTGCTTCCAGAGAGTGACATCAGAGTGCAGTAGATAATGTCTGACAGCAGTTTGAAGAGGAAATGGATTCTGTTCTGTTCTCCACTCATCACCTACCTGACAGCTGACACCTCACACCTGTTTCTCACCTGCAGGTCAGTCACACACGGAGGATGGAGGAGAGAAGAGTGGATCTGTTGGACTAATAGCTGGTCTGGTAGTTTCCGCTGTGCTTCTTGTTGCTGCTGTGTCTGGATGTTTGATCTACAGAAAACATAAGAAGCAGGATCAGGATTCATACCAGCCTCCTGTTGAAATGTTTGAAATGCCTCAGAGCTTTTCCACCTGAGCTCTGAGTCTCCTTCTGTTGCTCCAAATTCCCAGCGTGTCACTCAGCACAGGAACAAACAGATGATCTGAGGATGTGTTTATCATGAAAAGAGCCCAAAATTTAGTTTTCAGGGTTTTTATAAAGGGGATTTATTTCTGTGAATGAAAAACTGACTGAAATACTGGATTTTCTTCTTCTCTCACCACCAGCTCACACCTTCTTCTCACCTGCAGGTCCTCCAGGAGGACATGGAGGGTTTGTGGGACTGGTAGTGAGTCTGTCAGTTTTGGTGTGTTTGTTCTTGTACTGAATGATTTGATCTGTAAAAGAAGAAAAGGGAATGGTGCTGAATATGTGATTTCTGCTTCTCAGAGATCCTGTTAAAGTCTAAAGACATTGGGAGGGTTTCACACTGTTTGGAGCAGGGAAACAGGTACTAATGGTGCAATACTGGTGGTGTTGTTGCTCTTTTGATCTATAGAAATTATAAACAACACAGTCGAGATTCACATTGTCCTCCCAGTGAACCGCAGAATCAAATGTCTGAGATCTTTCTACAGCTGAATTATGAATCTCCTGCTGATCACAGACAGAAATAGTCTAAAAACGCACAGATACCCTGACTTAACAAACTTAACTTAACTTAAAGGTCCCTGACTTCACTGACACTACAGTCTGGGAAAAAAAGCATTTTTTTCTGTGGCTACAAACAAGCCAATAGCATCTATCAACATTAAAGCAGCAGCAGCATTACTGACATGTCTCAGTGTTCCTGTCAATTCAGCTTTAAAGTGACCAAAACAACCTCCAGCTTCAGTTGTGTAAGCTTGAATTTTGCTCTTATTATTCTTATTGTTTGTGTCAGTCGTGACTTCACCTTGAATGATTTGGATGTATTTTTGACTGTAACTTGATGATTTTTGTATATTTGTGCACTAATTGATGCCATAGGCCAAGTTGTAATTTGGCATAGTAGTTAGTGCAGTTATTGGTGAGTTGCAGTTATTTGTTTGTGGTCTGTGCATTTGTTTAATAGTTAATCCCAGGCGCTGATTTGTATATTGGACAGTTGCATGTGGAATAAAAGGAGCAAATGGTACAGAAGTGTATTTTATGTGTTTATTGTTGCGCGTCATCTGTGTCCTCATGTTTAGCCTGCCGCGGCCGTAGGTTGGAGGAGCTGCAACATCTATATTATTGCTAATATATATTGTAATATATCTACATCATGGAGAAAGCACTTCTGGATGGATGCAAACTGCATTTCGTTGCCTTGTACCTGTGACATGTGCAAAGACAAAGTTGAATTCTATTTAATTCTATTCTGTTCTATTCTATCCACATACAGGGACATTTGTTTGACATTTTGATAAAGTAGCAGTTTAATGTCCTCGTACATGGCTATCAGGACCTTGTAGAAGAACATTTTGTGTTTTGGTCTAGATCAGGGGTCTGCAACCTTTCACATCCAAAGACCCACTTGGACCCAGTTTCCACGCAAAAGAAAACACTGGGAGCAGCAAATACTTTTTGAAATGAAAATGAAGATAACACTGTATATTTGTATGTATGAACACATTTTGAACTCTTAAAGAAAAATAACAAAAGGACACCCAGCTCAACTAAAATGATCCATGTAGCAAACAAACTGTTGTGAGCCTCAGTTGTGTGGGCATCGAAGAACTACCTAGTGCAAACATACATGGATACAGATGTGCATAAGCCGACTATTTCTTTTTCTACATATATATGCGTCAAAATACCCGTGTTTGAAAAATGAACAGTGAAAGCAACAGCAAAAAGAAAAACAGATCCTTCAGGCTGGACTGAACAAAGTGATATTTTATTTGCAAAACTTTTAATAAATGTTTAAAAAAAACATTTTACTGTTGTATGAAACCAATAAACTCTTATTTTAGCAACAATATCAAAAACATTAAAACACTGAACACTTATTTACATAGTAAGTATTTAAAGCTCCGTGCCTAGCATAAGTTACTTGCACTGGTGTCTTGGGACAACTCCATCTCGTCTCACTTAACCTGTTTTTTAACGAATGCTGTGTTCTGGTAATTTGACAGCATACATGCGACTGCAAACAGTTGGTTGATATTGTAAACAGGTGACATGGTGATGATGCCATCAAAAAGTTTGTTCTGTTTGATCCTCCTAATGACTCGCTCCACATGTAGCCCGAGTCTGACTGTGGCCTGCGTCTCCTTAACCTGGTTCTTCTTCTTCTTCTGCTTCGATACAAAAGGGGGGCGGTACACTTTGCATTTACAACAATCTGTGATGAGGAAGCCCTTATCCACCATCACTGCCATGTCTTCAGTCAACTTCTCAGCAATGCCTGATTGTTTGAATAGTTCCTTGTCACTAACCGAACCTGCGTACAGATCAGAGATGAATGTGACTGGACCATGTGGAGCTATGCCAACCAGGGCTTTCATCGTGCAGCGGGATTTGTACGAAGAGTACGTCTCACTCTGGAGAAGTGGTGAGGATGGTGTCTGACACCTCAGCTCTGCACAGTCAAGGATCACCTGGGTGTCTGAGAAACCTTTGAATTCCTCAGGCAGGTAAGCTTGCACTTCTGCACGTGTAAGCCAGATGCACTGAGACCCCAGTGCAGTGGCAAGAAAACTTGTCCATGTTGCAATGATGCTGCTCACTGTGGACTGGTGTATGTTGAATCGATGAGCCAGGTCCCTCTCCTTCAGACCAACAGACAGGAAAACCAGGAAAAGAAAGAACTCGTCGATTGGCTGGAGCAGCTGCCTCTGAAAGGTTAAAACAAAAGGGAAAATGTTACTCCTTAAGCTACGAACTAGTAAGATCATGCTTTTCTTGGCTAAATGTTTTGTAAGATTGCTGTAATGGTTATGCACACCATACTGTACTGTCAGGGTTGAATTTTACTAAATAAAGTTGTTTTTATTATCTTTATATACAAACTGCAAACGTCCTCATATGAGTTGTAGGACAAGTCTTAGTAGGACTTGTTTTCCCAGAGGAACCTACCCGAGGGATTAATAAAGTTTTATCTTATCTCTCTAACAGTCCTACTAAGGGGCAGGTCAAATGTCAACAGCACTTCATCAATGTTTATGATCTCGTCCGGTCCGATGGAATATTCGTTTATCTTTCTTAGTGTGAATTTGCGCAAGTTTGTTATTTTCTCTGCAGAGTCGGGAGGGAGTTGCTGACACACAGTCATCCACAGTCATCTGATGGACAGTCCTTTTCGTTGGCGACTGTTTTGGCTTTCAGTCGGATCTGCACAGTTGAAACACCTCGCCCATTTGCTCAGTGTGTTCACCCAGTCTTCGACACATTTGGGCCATCTGCTCTTATTTCCTCTGAAAGCTGTTTTTGTCTTTTTGGACTGAGCCAGTTCGTCACGCTGGCGTCTCCAACGTCTCACCATTGATTCGTTTATACCAAGGCTCTATTTTCCCTCGCTGAGAGCTTTAATTTGAAAGCTGCATCATATGCATTTCTTTTGTTTGCCATACTGAGGGTTTGTGAATGAAAGCTTCCTTTGATCCTGTAATACTCCTCTGGCTAGTCAAGTTTGTTTTTCGCGCTACTTTGTACGGGACTACGTTGCCTTTCGGACGGACATGTGACCAACATACCACTCTTGTCCCCCGATACTGTGTGTCTGATCACATGCCCTTCTGCCAGCCAACGTAGTGCCGTACAACAGCGGAACAAACAAAACAAATCCTCTTACGATATCACAAAAATCATGAACAATCCATAGAAAAGCTGCACCTGACTGAAAGGGTTCAAAGCTTGTAGAAAAAGTAGCGGCTTGTAGCCCAAAAATTACGCCACATAAACACAACGCCATCGCATCTCTAGTTCCAACTACCAACAAAGCCATAGCCTACCGTTTGTGTGCGTGCAGGTGTCAACACTTCTTCGTCCGTATTGGCAGCTGACTTGGCTCTTGAAGCCCGGATCATTTTATAGATGCAAGGCTCAATCAAAACCCAGAATGCCACCAAATGATTATAGCTTGGAAATCTATTCACAAGAGAGACAAACATCGTGTCAATCATTAATTAACATCACACATGAAACATACAGTCAGCAGATAAAAAGTAAATATCTATGTTGTTTTCATGAAGACTGGAAACACTTGAAATTTAACTTCGATGTACCTGGTATAGAATTGGATGTCAGTGTCAGAGCCAGCAAACCGCTGCAACCCAAACTCTCGCTGGACACGTAACTCCTGTATTTCCTTCCTCAGACTCTCCACGTCTTTGGACAGGTCTTCTGCTGATGGCTCGGGGACTGGGCAGTAGTCATGATCTCTTGTAACGCTGTGCTGACCTTGATCCCCAGGATGAGTGACTAGTTCAGGGGGTCGCTCCGTTCTCTCCCAAACACTACTCCACGTTGGTTCAACTTTATAATCATTCCACTGAAAAAGTGTCGGGACAGCATCTTTAATGAGCCGCCTTCGACCACCAAGGGCTGTTGGTCCTGCATCCTTGGCTGCTGGCTCCCTAATAAGAGAGAAAACAAAATCATGTTCATTCTTTTTTGTTATTTTTGTAGAAAATGGGCCATGTTTTTGGTGACAGTGGGAAAGGAAAAACTCCCTTATAACAGTCAGAATCAAGAGGGTGGGGAGGCGACAGAACAAAAGGCACGCTGTGGCAAGATTAATAATAACTAATGATTCAATTCAGACAGGTGTATAAATGCACAGTGGGCGAAAATGTGATTAATACAGAGTGCATTATGTGCTAAGGGTTTAAACAGCTCCAAGAATTAGAAGAACCTTTTTAAAACAGTTTTAAAGTTAAAATCATTTCTATGTGTTTATTGTAGCTTTTCTTCTTTTAGTTTTCCCACCACCTGAAGCAGGGTTAAAGTAACACAGTTTCACTATCATGCAGCGTTAGTCTCACCTCACCCAGCCTTAATATGCTTACTTGACAGCACTCCTTGGTATTAAGTCACACCCAGAGAAAGACTTTGATATATTCACCTTGCAGGGATGCTTTCTGCAGATAGCCAGATTTGTGCTATCCGTTTTAGCTTTGCCGTCTGTGTTCTGTTGAACACATCCAGTCTCATTTTTCTTCTTATCTTCTCTGCAGATGCCTTCTCTGCCTTTCTGCCTACAAAATAAACATAAACATTTCAGTATTTCTACTTTAGAACTTGCTAACTAAGAAAACACGACATAAAGTCCACTATGCATGCAGCTATGTGGTTTTGCACTCATCAGAAACCACAACGATAGTCTAGTAAATAATGAAAACACTTATGTTAGAAAGCTTAGCACAAGCGGAATACGCCGGCTGGAAGCTCCCATCTTTCGGTCTTGGCGCAACAGTTATAAACAATGGTTAGCCGCGTTCACCACGGAAGCCGGATGCTGCCAAAATAGCGACGCCTGGAGGGGGAGGGGGCGAACCTGTGTGACGTCATCTCCCGGAGCCTGAACAGAGCTCGCTGCTCCCTGCGCAGTACTACAAATACTACTAGTTTCGAAATAAGAAATCGCATCCAGTTTACTAATAGCTGGGTGCAAGATCTGGCTATTTTCAAGCCGCTAAACTGTGAGTACGTCGTCATTCAAACCAAGTTAAGTCAGCTGGAGTGCGTGGAGTATAATAGCCATTATAAGATGAGATAACCTTTATCAGTCCCACACAAATTTGTTTTGTCACAGCAGTTAGTGGACAGTGAAAAAGTTATATAGCAAAAATACAACAAGAATAAGAATAAAACTTAGTGTTATTGTCCACCCCCCCCACCACAATCAATGTTATACATTTATCAATGAACTGCAAATATCTCATTGTCATATTATGTGTCCATAATTGTAAAGTAGATGCAAACTACTACATTTACAATCGGGCAAGATATTACTTTAACCCCATTGTTGTCCTCCATGCACACAGGGGAAATTTTCAGCGGTTTTCACATTGTGGCCGTATGAATCCTCAAAACTTTATGTGGCGATTGCCGGACACTAAGAGCAATCTTTTGATTGGGGTTTGGGGTGGTGTTTACCTCCGACTGGTGCTCTTTGTTGTTGTCCTTGCGTTCGTCGTCTTTTTTCGGAGTTCATGTGTAGCGTTGGTACCCAGTCTGGATTTGTTTGATCCATTTCATAGGCAGGCTTCCCTACAGCGATGTGAAAGAGTTAGCGAAGCACGTGTGTCTGCAAAGTCACTCAATACGATGTTTGTTCGGCTTGTATAACCTCCGAGCGCATCAACAATAAACTTATTAAGCTATAAAGAGTGATGTGAACATATATAGAACTTACCGGAGTGAAAATGTCGGGAGCACACCAACAGATATTTGGAGATGGAAGCGAACTGGAGATCAACTCGTCCCACGGCTGCTATCCAGGCTAGACGCCTTCTTTTGGTAAGTTCCGCTATACGATCTCCCTCATGTTGCTTCCAGGTGGGGAAAGAATGAAAAGATATTCCATTCCCAAGCTTCTTCCCTTGCCGGTCGTGTGATCGAACATTACAGCCGATCACACAGCAGTTACGAACCATGGCTGATGTGTGTGCTTTCGCTCCTCTTTCGCTTGAGCCCCGAAATATGGCGCATCCGCCCAAAAGCCTTTCCACGCCCACCCACGTGACATCACGCGCCAAAGCCCTGTAAGATAGTGATGTCCTGCGTGTCGAAGCGTGTGTCAGGGGAGTTTTTGCGAAGCACGTATCGAGGCTCGCTTTGATTACGTGTGCAGTGACGTTCGAGGCCTCGCGGGCAGTCCGTACCACGTGACTGATTCAGGAAGTGGCTCGCCGGTTCGCGCCAGATTCGAAATAAAATGGGAAGCAAAACAGCTGATTCCCCCGCGTTGTGTTGTTGAACTGGATTACGTACGTGCTACATAGTTACTTCAGCTTTTCTTCTTCGATGGAACCAGCAAGGAAGAGATTTTTTTATTTAATCTCCTAATAAAGTATGCACAGAGTAATAAATATCACAAAAGATAAGTACCATAATATAAATAAACAACACTACATATCCTATAATCTGATTTCTGTCTTTTAGTTTATTAAAAAGTGAAGCGCCACACAGTTTGTGTCATTATCCAGATGTACATAAGCATGATTACACAGTTACACAATCATACCAAAACTCTGTCCTGATAGTTTCCACTTTCTCTTTTGTGTCAGACATACTGTAAGAGCCAATTAAAGGTTAATTTTATTGGTACTGGTAAAATGATTAGAGGAGAAATATACATGTTTGATGTTAAGAATATAATTTCTAGTTAATTTCAAAATACTGTTTTGTTAAAGGTATAGAATATAGAAGTGCGACATTCTAATGCGCTTTTTAGTATTTTGGGCTTCGGGCACACTATAATTACGTAGTTGGGGAGTCGGATAAGCTGGAAGCAACACAGTTTTTTGACCGAGTCTTGCCATGTAAATTAAAAGTTTCAATAAACATCTTTTTTGCAAGAAAAGTACCTGGACTTGCTCGTGTTTCAAATGCATGTTGCCGGACTGACTCCTAAAGGTGGTACAAAAGAGTGAAATAGAGACGGAGTTCCGCCACTACACATACTGAGACAATATTCGGGATAAATAACCATGAAAACAATTTATTTATTCAGTCTAGAGGTTTACACATCCCATCAAAGAGTCACTTGAATCGTCCACTTGATGGCGCAGTAGAGCAAATGAATCATCACAATGCTTTGACCACGAGTCGACCAGTGTGATGGAAAGCTTCAGGTCATCACGAGGCTTCATCTTATGGACTGGTTCTTATATAGCGCTTTTCTACTCTTCTGAGCACTCAAAGCGCTTTACACAACTTGTGCATTCTTATGGAACGCCAGGACTGCCATAATGAGTACCATCCTTAAATAAATGTTTTAGTGTGTTTGTACAGGTGGCTACAGAATGGATCAACGTCCTGCACAAGCACAGCGGCCGGAGCAAAATGATAGATTAACATAATTGGAACCACACCTGAATATTTGGCTGAATATTACACAGCTCTACTCCATGTACACCTTACACTGAAGAACAAGCTTTGAAGGCAACCGATCTTTCCCTGAAGACGAAATGCAGTTCAAGAGCAACTGCGTCAACTTCAAGACTCAACAATGTGAACACACAGCAACACTGCCCTAAACCCTAAAGGGTTCAGCAGCATGTACAAATACCATGGATGGATGGAAGTATGCGCTCCCAATCACAAGCTGGGAGGTTCGCCAGCGACATCACTGTGAGTGAATGGACTTGAGAAGACTGTCTGAGTTTCACATTTGCCATACTGGGAGCTGAAAAGTCAAAGGAAGAGACTGAAAAGAGTGAAAGAAGAACGGCCCACTGGGTCCCTGACACGCCACAAGTGTGAGCTGCTGCAGATTCAGGAGAGAGACAGAAGCTGTGAGAAGTGGGGAGAAGAGAGCATGGAGGAAAAATGAAGTCTGTTGTTGTTAATGTGAGAGCACGTGAAAATTGGGTTGGAAAACTGTGGCCGGCTGTCTTGTGGAGGTTGATAAAGAGTCCGTAGGATCGCAACAAAGGTAAAACTAAAACGCACACAAACACACATAAACAGAGAAATGTGAAGGAAAGGCAGCTTTAAGGACATGCCCTGCTGAATCTGCAGCTCCACTGCACACACAGCCATTAAACCTGCCTACTAGCACACACATGCAATGAAGATCAGCTTGTTATCTGTCATCAGTGTTAAAATTGTGCAAATTTCACAGACACTTGTTATCAAACGCTGAGTGTATCGACTGCTGACAATTAACTCTCTAGGTTGCAGGGCAAGAGTTTAACTTTTGTGAAGGGAAAAAAAGAGATTCTGGTTTGACCAACCAGTGATCAGACATTAAATTTAGTTGTTAATATAGTCAATTGTGAGTTGCTTTCTGCATTATTGGTGCAGCACAAGTAATTTACTGTATGAAGGAAATTCTCTTTTGTGATAATATTTTGAACATGCATTTCTGTTGTCCTGTCAACTTAGTGGGTTATGAGCTGATATGCAAATTAGTTGGTTGTTACTAGATCAGGGAAGGATGACTGGATTATAAAACAAGTGAATAAGATGTAGCAGAGGGTTGAGTTTCCTTTTTCTGATGTATGGGTGAAGCTTGCACCCAGATATACACTCTGATTACATGAGAACAAACCTGTTTTGTGAAATACCTGACAGCATGTTACATGTTTTATGTTTGGGGAAGAAAAAAAAAGGAAAGAAAAGTTAAATGAAATGATTGGGTCTGTGAAACTGAAAAATAAGTTTTAAAAAAAAGCACAGACCTGGGGAAGAAATCCACATTCCTGTGCTAAAACATTGATATGAAGTGTTTAGGAAGCTTTTAATGGTGAACATTTGTGTTGTGTGAACTCTGCAGCTGCTAAAGAAAAACATTTTCTCTGTGTGTTTAGCAGGTGAAACTAGATCAGTTGGCCCCAGACTTTCCAGAATTGGAAATATTCGGGAGCACTTGTGGGCAACCAGTAAATATAAGTCTGATTTCAGACCATGTAAGCATCAGTTGTTAATTAAAGCCAGAAGCAGTGACTGCAGCACTGCATGGCAGGTTCTAACCCCTACAGCCTGTTATTTCACCTGAAGGGAAAACTTTTCCTGTGATTTTTCCGGTAGATTTTGGGGGTTTTGTTTTAGTACCAGGCCGATTCTGCCAGTTAGGTTTGGGTTGTTTTTCTTTTTCTAAGAGAAAGACTGTTTTTTTTTTTTACACTTAGACATGTCCGGGCCTAAAATCTTTTTTGTTTTTTGTAACAGTGCACTTAGGGAAAAACCTGCCAGGTATCATCCCTCTGGGTGTGATATTTTGTGTGTTGATGATTTAAAAGCAGGCCTGCAAGATTGGGAGCAAAAGCGCTATAAAATACTTTAATTGAGAGCAAATATAAGGTGAGCTTCTCTAGATTACAATTGGCTCTGAGAAAATTCTCCTACATAGGACGCTGACCATATTAGATGGGAAATCCTGTGTTTAAAAGGATTGTAGCGATTCAATCCATTTCAATAGCAAGAAGAATTGTTGTTTTTGGAATGATGAAATATTGTCAGTGGACATTTAAATTTGTGCGCGGTTTTCCACTATCAGCAATGATCGTTATGAATGCATGTGACTAGATGAATGTATGTGATTGGTATAAATGCAAATGCAGAAGACTGTGGCTGGACTGATGATGTGAACTAAATGTGACTGCCTTGAAATTGAGAAGACAGTAACTATTTTAGGATTAGTCACTTCTAATGCCTAATCCACCCAAACAGTGAAAAAAGGGTGGATGTGTGTGTTTTTGTTTGCTTGTTTTTGCAGAAGCAGAATGACAGAGACCAGAGGAGGAGAGACTGTATGTTTAGAGTGTGGGCAGACTTAACCCTTTAGCTGCTACTTTTCTGTTTTACTGATTTTGTGTGAAGAACACTGTTTTTACTGGCTGCTTGTTGGTTATGGTAACACACTGTATTGTTGGAAAATGTCAAATGTTAGAAGTTGTCAGAAAACATAGCAGCCTTGAAGAGCGTGCAGAGAAGGCCAGCCCACATCAGCAGCAGTTAAGCTATGCTCTGAAACCTATAAGTGAAGTTCACTAAACTGAAAGGAAAAATGTGGATTGATGTTGGTTGATATATTTTCCAAATGGTTAGAAGTTTCTCCTTCTAGTAGGGAGATACAGGTGCAGCGGCCAGAGTATTGCTGGAAGAAATCATCCCAAGGGTGGAATCTCCAGACTGAGATTGAGACTGGGTGCTGATCAGAGGTCTTCAGAGACCCAACGAGAACTAGGAAACACTCATGGCAGAGCTGACAACCCAGGCAGTAGTTGAGGTCAAAGGTCGTGCGGTTTGGGGCCCTACTAGTCATTATGAGAAGATTCCAGAACCACAGCAATAACCATAAAGCTGCGTTGGAACGAGAGGGTGAGGGGTGAAAAGAGCGCCCTCCTCCAACAAGAGCGTGCCAAGCTCCAACTCAGCGACTGCAGAGCAGACTCTGTGCCACCTAAGAGGGATCATGAATGCAGATGACACCTTATTAAACAATCAGGCAGTTGTGCCTGAAGTAGTTCTGTGTGGTTTTGTGTTAAGGGGGTCGTTGGTCTGACATTTGTAATCATCTTATAACTGATATGCATTTACATGACTCTCTGAACATCACAAACTCTGTTAGAGTCCTGAGCTTGAGTAGAAGTGACTGGAGTAGTTTTAGCATGCAAGTTTTACAGCAACCTAACTAATAATTATTTGTGTATATTTTGTAGACTGATTTTCTAGCATGTCAGTTCCTGATGCGTAAGTGCATTAGGCCCTCACTGTCCAAGTAAACATAGTAGCAACAGTTGTGAGTACTTTTGACATGTGTACCCAGCTTTGACATGTTGTTTGACAGCCTAAAGTAGGATTTTGGGTTCATCACATTTCAGTGAGGGACTTTGATAGGTCTCAAACATGCTGGAAGCACCTAAGGATGAGGTTGTTCTTCTAGAGTTAAATGTGGTTGTTTTGGTTTCCCCAATCACTGATGTGAGGACAGTAAAGATAATTGGCTGGATTGAACAGAAGCTCCAACTGGTGGCCTGTAATGTCATTCAGATGGGCTAACACCAGTCGTTCGAGGGTTTTCTTTTTTTTTTTTCTGCCTGTCCCATTTGGTTCTTTAGCCGTCAGAATTGTTGTCTGAAGACCAACAAGGATACCCAATGGATTTATTTTGCCAAATGGATCATCATGGCATTGCCATATTGCCGTATTGGTCCATTTGATCGACCTTTGTTTTTATTATTTATTTTATTTTATTTTCAGTTGTTACAGACGGGACAGACATGAGTGAGGGATAGGAAAGGGAGAAAGAAAGAGGAAGGAAAAGAAGAACAGAAGGGGAGAGGGACAGTGAGAAAGGGGGGAAAAAATATCTCCGGGATCACCTGTTGAGAGAAAAAGAATAGAAAACAAGCAAAAAAACCCAAAACAAAGCAACATACTAAACACAACACCATCGCATTAATCTAGCTAAGTGTAAACAGCAGTAAATACTAAATATTGAATGTTGTTGTGCAGCACGCAGGACAGACAGCGCACAATGTGCTTTGAAGTAGCAGCCAAGAAAGGTGTGATTTAAGTCTACAAACAGTGAACACCTGTGTGCACACCTGTGTGGATCGGCGCGCTTGTATTCAAATGGTTTCCCCATGTAATGGTCTGCAAGAGGATGTAGAGAGCCATAGCCCTGTCCCCCAGGGCATGAAGCAGGCATGGAGGAGATCCAGGCCCCAGACATCCAGAGGCCCCAGAGTGCGAGAGCCCAAGGAGGACCACCGGAGGGGCATCCGTGCCACCTTCATGGGAAGGGCTGAGGATCCCCAGACGAGGGGTCACCCAGTAGCCACCGGGCAGAAGCTAGAGGGGGCTGCACCGGCGTGCCCGCCGGCTCCGCCGGCAGCCAGCTGTGCCAGAGTGAACCGAGCCGCAGGCACAGAGGCCGGAGGCCCGAGGGCCCTCCGCGCCCCCGGAAGAGGCCTGACCGAGCAGCAGGCGCCAGGCCCCGCCAAGTAGCCACCGGGAGTGAGCTGGCACATGACCTGAGCCCCCAGCCCCGGACACCAAGAACCACCAACGCACCGACCCCTGAGGGCATCAGTCACCGGCAGGGAGTGTGGTGAGGGGAGATAGGCCTCCACAACGTTCGAGGGTTTTCATGACCACAGACGTCAAGGCGACGGGTCTGTAGTCATTCAGTCCTGTGATGGTGGGTTTCTTGGGAACAGGGATGATGTTTGAGAGTTTGAACCAGGAGGGAACTTCACACAGCTCCAGAGATCCTTTGAAGATACGGGTAAAGATAGGAGCCAGCTGTTCAGCACAGGTTTTGAGGCATGAGGGTGAGACACCATCTGGTCCGGGGGCTTTCCTGGGCTTCTGTTTCTGAAATAGTCGGCTCACATCCTCAGTGTGTATTCTGAGTTTCAGGGAGGAGGAAAGGGGGCTGAGGGGTGTGATGGAGGTCGTTGAGTCTGGATTGGAGAGGGCGGTGGTGGTCGTTGAGCCCTCGTTTAATAATCTATAGTTCAAACGTGGGGATGGGGACTACTTTTTGTTTTTATTTGCTGACTCTGTCTAAAAATAAACCTCTGACATGTTTAAACATATGAAGAATGGGATGTAGTATCCTCTAACTACTTGGTTAAAATAGTGTTAGAGAAATGAACATATTCTTATAGCAATGTGCATCACTGTAGTTATAAAACATGAACCATCTAAAATGGTCCCACCAATGTGTAGTCCTACTTAGAATAATCCTTTAATTGTCCCACAAGGGGAAATTTGGTTGTAACAGCAGCCACTTGCACAATCACTTATACTTATACTCAGCCCTGCTCCACTGTTTCCGCAGTGGTTAAACAATGGCGACGTTCTACACTCGCTGCCTACAAGAGCTCCCAAAATTGAACAACTGCCAGAAAATTAGATAAAGGATTTACGTTATATGCTGCATCACAGATACACAACTACGAGGGTAAGAAAACAGAAATTAATAGACAAAAAAAACGTTTTATTTTTTTTATTTTAGCAACGGTATCAAAAACATTAAAACACTGAACACTTATTTACATAGTAAGTATTTAAAGCTCCGTGCCTAGCATAAGTTACTTGCACTGGTGTCTTGGGACAACTCCATCTCGTCTCACTTAACCTGTTTTTTAACTAATGCTGTGTTCTGGTAATTTGACAGCATACATGCGACTGCAAACAGTTGGTTGATATTGTAAACAGGTGACATGGTGATGATGCCATCAAAAAGTTTGTTCTGTTTGATCCTCCTAATGACTCGCTCCACATGTAGCCCGAGTCTGACTGTGGCCTGAGTCTCCCTAACCTGGTTCTTCTTCTTCTTCTGCTTCGATACAAAAGGTGGGCGGTACACTTTGCATTTACAACAATCTGTGATCAGGAAGCCCTTATCTACCATCACTGCCATGTCTTCAGTCAACTTCTCAGCAATGCCTGATTGTTTGAATAGTTCCTTGTCACTAACCGAACCTGCGTACAGATCAGAGATGAATGTGACTGGACCATGTGGAGCTATGCCAACCAGGGCTTTCATCGTGCAGCGGGATTTGTACGGAGAGGACGTTTCACTCTGGAGAAGTGGTGAGGATGGTGTCTGACACCTCAGCTCTGCACAGTCAAGGATCACCTGGGTGTCTGAGAAACCTTTGAATTCCTCAGGCAGGTAAGCTTGCACTTCTGCACGTGTAAGCCAGATGCACTGAGACCCCAGTGCAGTGGCAAGGAAACTTGTCCATGTTGCAATGATGCGGCTCACTGTGGACTGGTGTATGTTGAATCGATGAGCCAGGTCCCTCTCCTTCAGACCAACAGACAGGAAAACCAGGAAAAGAAAGAACTCGTCGATTGGCTGGAGCAGCTGCCTCTGAAAGGTTAAAACAAAAGGGAAAATGTTACTCCTTAAGCTATGAACTAGTAAGATCATGCTTTTCTTGGCTAAATGTTTCGTAAGATAAGACAGGATAGACCCTTATTAGTGGGAAATTTGTTGCATCACAGCAGAAAGTGGCAGAAATTCAGAAAACCAATGGGATAGGATAAGAATAATAATATAATAAGAATAAGACACTGTGTACAATAGAATAAAATGCTACGTTGTCAATGTAATTGGTTGTTGTAATGGTTATGCATACCATACTGTACATTTTTTTATTATCTTTATATACACACTGCATACGAGTTGGCACTCCATCTCTTGAAGGTCAAAAGCTAAGTTCAACGTGACTGTCTGGACTGATTATTGTAGGAACTATGTAGAGTGCAGAGGGTTGCTTGCAACACGCTCACACACACATGATTACAGGGATATTCTCTGGTTCAGAGGGTCAAATAATATGTCTGCAAGTAGCAGTGGGACAGAATTAAATAATCAAGAAATAATCAAAACTAGGCAGGGAGGTGTTTTTCTTTTCTCTCTTACAGAGGAGAGAGCAGATACCAGAGGAGGTCACAAATGTACAAGGAAGATTCGCAGGGAGACAGCAGGACTGTCATCTCCGTGTGAGAGTACGATAGCCATGACAATCTTTGTTATTGTCTCACTATATAAAGTTGTTGAGGGTTATCCTTTTTGTGAACCAGATGCTTGATCTCACACAGAGGTCCACAGCGCTGTGTAAACTTGTAATTTCAATTGCTAACAAATTAAATCTTTTTAAATGACAGAACGTTCTTCTGAAATTCCTTCTGAACACACAACAGTACCATGGAGTATGGAGCCCCGCAAGGAACATGGGGAAAAAAAAAAAAATTAAGATTAACTTTTGCAAGATCTCGCAAAAGTAACTCGGGATCTCTCAAAAGTAGGTAGCATTTGAAGGCCAAGTTGGCGTATCCTTCGTGACCCAACCTATCCGAGAACTCATACCAGCCAATCCGTTTCCAACAATGGCAGCAGCTACTTAGTTTTAATATTACTCTTTCTGGGTCCCAAAATAAACTTTTAAGATATTTTCAGACGTGAATGTAGCTGTGTAAACTTCAAATATCTGCTCAGTTTATCAAGACATCACATATTTGCAAAAGTGGTAATTTTTTTGTTTTTTGAAGATGTCTGTTACCCACCAACTGAAAGCTAACAGCAGGTCGAGGCCCACTACTACGGAGCCCCGCAGGGGACATGGGAGAAAAAAAAATTAAGACTGACTTTTGCGTAGGGATGGGTATCGAAAACCGGTTCTCAACAAGAACCGGTTCCCACTGTTTCAATTCCTTGGAATCGTTTGCCATTTTTGCAAACGATTCCCTTATCGATTCCAGTCGCCCCGAATGACGTCACCACGTTGCGGAGCGTCATTTACCTGGCAGGAAACACGGCGCCTAAGCGGCTCAAACGCTCAAAAGTTTGGTTATACTTTACGAGAACGGATGACAACAGGGCAACTTGCAATACTTGCAAAGTAGATATTTTATTTAAGGGAGGAAACACTACGAATATGCAAAAGCATTTGCTCACAAAACACGTGATGACCTTAAATGAATGTCGTGTTTTTAATTCCGCTCCGGACTCGTGAATCTCAACCCAGCAGCAGCGGTAACGTTTGCACGTCCTCTCCCGTTAAATAATCAACTAACAGTGCATATTATGTTAGCGCGATCTGCCTTATTACAAAACCTGCCATTACTGTGCGCTGCATTTAGGTGACCATGATGAGAGAGACAGACAGAGTCTGGCTCAGATGCTGGCAGTTCTCGCTGCAGTCTACCGTTAGCGTCTCCTTTCAGGCCAAGATAGACGAATGTCACCGAGCAGTGACTAAGTTTGTGGTCAAAGGCTTGAACCCATTTGCCACAGCAGATGCCCCGATTTTAGGTAAGTGAATGTGTTTAATTGTAGGCAGGAACATTACTGGATATTCTTGTTTTATTGCTACAGAAGAATATTTATTTTATTATTTTACATTTACAATTTTTTTCCTGGGGACCCTGTGACACCCCATTGAAAAGCCGTAGGCTGTGGATCTCTTAAGATCTCACTGTTGGGTTTGTAAGGCCATGTTACTCCTAAATTTCTATCTCGTTCAAAGAGAAGATATAAAACAAAGTTCTAAGCTATTTGACCTTAGTGTTCTCCTTTTTTAAAAAGAATCGATAAGAGAATCGATAAAGAATCGAATCGTTAAACAGAATCGAAAATGGAATCGGAATCGTGAAAATCTTATCAATACCCATCCCTACTTTTGCGAGATCTCGCAAAACAAACTCGGGATCTCGCAAAACTTTTGCGAGATCTCGCAAAACAAACTCGGGATCTTGCATAAGTTTTAGACGTATTCTTCCCGTTAGCTTCGAACTAATGGGAGGTCGAGACCTACTACAGCCGGGTGGAACACCGCTTTCCCGGCACATCGTGCCTCGACCTCCCGGTCGGCTTCGAGCCAGCGTCCGAAGAATGCGGCTAAAACGTTTGCGAGATCTCGCAAAAGTTTTGCGAGATCCCGAGTTTGTTTTGCGAGATCTCGCAAAAGTTTTGCGAGATCCCGAGTTTGTTTTGCGAGATCTCGCAAAGGTTTTGCGAGATCCCGAGTTTGTTTTGCGAGATCTCGCAAAAGTCAGTCTTAATTTTTTTTTCTCCCATGTCCCCTGCGGGGCTCCGTACACTACAGCCGGGGGGAACACCGCACTCCAGGCACATCGTGCCTCGACCTACTAGTCGGCTTTGAGCTGGCGGCCCTCCGAAGGATGCTGCCAAAACATTTGCCAGATCTCGCAAAAGTTCATCTTTACTTTTTTTCTCCCATGTCATGAACACAACCGTACGATGGGGAAAACAATGAGGTGCTGTAGTACACAGATGTAAGTATGCAAAGGATGCTGAGCCCTTTAGGATCTACATAAACCCAATGACATCGCACCTCTAGTTCCAGCTACCAACAAAGCTATAGCCTACCGTTTGTGTGCGTGCAGGTGTCAACACTTCTTCATCCGTGTTGGCAGCTGACTTGGCTCTTGAAGCCTGGATCATTTTATAGATGCAAGGCTCAATCAAAACCCAGAATGCCATCAAATGATTATAGCTTGGAAATCTATTCACAAGAGAGACAAACATCGTGTCAATCATTAATTAACATCACACATGAAACATACAGTCAGCAGATAAAAAGTAAATATCTATGTTGTTTTCATGAAGACTGGAAACACTTGAAATTTAACTTCGATGTACCTGGTATAGAATTGGATGTCAGTGTCAGAGCCAGCAAACCGCTGTAACCCAAACTCTCGCTGGACACGTAACTCCTGTATTTCCTTCCTCAGACTCTCCACGTCTTTGGACACAGCTGATGCAGACGGCTCAGAGACTGAGCAGTAGTCATGATCTCTTGTAACGCTGTGCTGTTGAGAGATATTTTCAGGCAAGAATGTAGCTATATGAACTTCAAATAGCTGCTTGATTTATCAAGACGTCACATATTTGCAAAAGTACTCTGATGTTTTCTGAGACATCCGTTACCCACCAGCAATAGCTGACCGGGAGGTCAAGGATCTCTACAGCTGGCGAGATGAGTGAAATCCCAGCATATCATTTTTAAACTGCCCGCTACTCAGGTCAAATATGATATTTAAGTCTCTTAGGTAACTTCTAAATTTTAATGCGTTTAATTTAGTGTTTTATTTGTTCCTGAGTCAGTTTGGCTGAGATTAAAGTTCAGCTTCATAACTGGACAGTTTTATTTAACACTGAAATCTTACTTAGAGAGCTGTGATTGTATTTTGAATTACACCCGTCCTATCCCCTGATGTAAAATGTTCTGTTTTTATTTAAACAGCTGACTCTGAATTAAATCTAACACTTTAAACGTTTGAATTCAAGAGGAATCATTTTCACTGGGAGCAAAAACAGCATGCTAATGCATGGAGATCCTGACTGCTCCAAAAATGATCCAATTATGTTTGAAATATTTGTTCAATTCTCTTCCAAACCCCAGCAGCTTTATTAGCTTTTAGCTAGTAGCTAAAAGCTAATAGCTAAAGCTTTAGCTTTTATTAATAGAGAGATTACGCTTGTGTTTTCATAAATGTAGCGATTGTGCTTAACTATATAAAACTTACTGTAAATATTAATCACAGTTAGTGAGCCTCGACCTTCTGGCTCATGCAACATAACTGTGTTCAAATATGAAGTCACGTGTTTCCGCCCAATGTGGCGCTCCACGGTGGCTGCAGCCAGGTCCGCTTCGCTTAATGCCTTGGTCTCCGACTAATGACGTATCACGAGTCCACAAGTACACACAAGTGTGCATATTGAGACAGGGCCACGGTTAGCAAAGCACTGGAAATGGCTTCTGTTCAACCTTTCCAGTTTGAACCAGAGCAAACCGAGAGAGAGAATAAAAATAGTCAACTTGTACTTAGATGAAGATTAAAACAATCCGTCACATGAGGACACCAGAGTGGGGGGAAACTACTGGTGTCTATGTGGCAACTGCTTGCCAATAGCAACAGACGACTGACACCGAGGTTCCGGCAAGATGGCGAACTAAGCAGTTATCTTCAACTTAGCTCTGGTGCGAGGTACCTTTATTCTTCCTTTTTTGTTGCTTTGTTCCCTCTAAAAGTTTGAGCTGACTTCACAAAAAGGCCAAAATAACAGAAGAAGGATAAAAGGGAAAGCAAGTCTTTCCAGAAGGATAAAATACAAGATTTGGCTTCAACTGCGGATGACCGCGACTACTGCCTCTCAGACAGAGTTTGAAAGTCGCAGCAGGGAAAAAAAAATCTTGAGGAAATGAATGATTTGCTTCTCTCGACTCCATCTAAAGGTGACCACCCGAGAAAGATTGCTAAACCCAGTCCCACAGCAAGCGACATATTGGCAGCTATTTAAGCTCTCCACGCGCAATTTGATAAACAAGATGGCAAAATGGCGGATATTAACAACAAATTATCGGAGAATGCCTCATGATTACCAGTCTTGCTGAGTCCATTGAATTCAATGCAGCTGAAGTCCGTGATTGTAAAGGTAAAATCGCGGGTTTGGAGAAGGAAGCCTCAACCGTATGGAGGGAAGTTGACAAACTCAAAGAAAAGGCAAGAGAGTGAGACCAGTATTCACAAAGGTGGAATCTAAGGCTACGTTCACACTGCAGGTCTTAATGCTCAATTCAGATTTTTTGATCAAATCCAATTTTTTTGTCTGCTCGTTCACACTACAAATAAAATGCGACAGCAAACGCGCTCTAGTGTGAATGCTCAAAGCGGCCGCATGCGCAAAAGAAGATGTCACACACAACGCGCTCTGTTTAGACCCAGACCAAACAATATTGTTTGACTGACGGCCCTTAATATAAAGACTTCGGACTTTACGTTTCCCAATTTTTGCTTTAAGTTATTATGTTATTTACATAATAATGTAAATAACCTAATAATGATCCTTATTGCTGTTTTAGAGGAGCGGTGCTTCAAAGGATAGTTGCAGATTTCTGTCAGAATCTGCAGATTATACAGTACAAATAAAATGTTCACGTTTCTCCAACGTTGTCTTCCCAACAGTTTCACTAACATCTACACTGGATGGCCAGGAAGTGTTCGCGATGTCTTCTCCGGCGCTGATAATTGGCGTCTGTCTTGTGTCGGTGACGTAAAAGACGGATTTAATGTGACATGACCGTTCAAACAGCAGTCGCTTTCTAAAACATCGGCTATGTATCAGATTCAGTACCACATACGAAAGTGACCCAGATCGGATTTGGAAATATCGGATTTGTGCCGTTCACACTGTCATACCATGATCGGATATGGGTCGCATAGGGTCAAAAAATTGGATTTGATGCGCTTTCGCCTGCAGTGTGAACGTAGCCTAAGGATCAAAGAATGAAAGAAGGCTTGGGCAAAGATATCAGAAAAGAGGTGATCAAAATTCTCACCAAGATTGCCCCAGAATGGTCAAATAATATGGACACTGTGCATCGCATTGGAAGAAAGGAAGAGGGCAGAAATCACCAAGTCATGATTCAGTTCACAAAGCGCCTACACCTAGACGGAATATGGAAAAAGTCCAAAAATGCTCAGATTTGTGAGAGTGAAAAATTCCATTTTGCCGAGGACCTGATGGAGGATCGTGTGGAGAGGAAGAAAAATTGGCTGAAAATTTTACAAGCCAGAAATGCGGGGGAGAAGGCTTACTACAGAGGAGCAGTCGGTTATATTAATGGCCGTCGCGTTCTGGCGGACGGTTGAAAAGTGTTCACTCTTACTTGTTCTCTGAACTCTACATAAAGAGGGACGTTTGACAGTTTTGAATGTGATGATATTTTTCTAAACAGGAAAGTAAACTAACTTCTTCTCTATTTTTTTATTATTATTTTTTATTAAGTTTGATATTCTTAATATTTTGAACTCTATTTTTGTTTATTTTTAATGCTACGCACATGTTTATCCTTTGTGTCGTTGAATGTTAAAGGTCTCAGGGATAACGTTAAAAGAAAAGCAATGTTTATGTTTATCAAAGGGCTAAAAGCTAATTGCACCTTACTACAAGAAACTCATTCAAGTGACGCTGATGCCACCTTCTGGTCAAATGAGTGGGGTGAAAAAATCCTCTTCGGCCACTGATCCAACCACTCTGCTGGAGTAGCTCTGTTTCTACCAATGTCCAGGGAAGGTCGTGACTTTTCAGGCTGATGATTCAGGACACTGGCTGGTAGTTGTATTGAATATTGATGGTTCATTTGTGATAGTAAATGTTTATGTCTAGATCTGTGGTTGGGCTCGACTTTACTATATAGATATGTTTCACTTGTTTCTCAGCAGCCCCGTTGACAGATCACACTATTATTATTCTTAAACACCAATTTAAAGGAAAGGCATGCAATAATAAATTTTTAAGGACAATTTTTCCCTTAACAACTAAAAAGAAAAAATGGTTAGAGACTATTATTCGAAGTTTTTGACTAAATATCTTTCTTTTTCAAGTCCACCTAAAGCAAAAGAAAATCACTTTAAAATTGTAGATGCCATATATCTGTCCAATGACTATCTAAATATAGATACGAACGCATGCACTTTCTGTAATACTAACATTGAAACTACTGCATCTTTTTTATTCATGTGAAAGTTCCAGATCTTTTTGGGATGATTTTCTGTACTGGTTAACCTCTAAAAACATTGACTGCCCTTCTCTAACCTTTCAAGTAATTAGATTTGGATTACAAACCAAAAAAAACCCCAAAACTTATTTTTAGTAGCAAAATTTTTCATTCACAAATGTCGCTTCTTGAAAATTACTCTGATTTTTGTTGGCTTTAAAAATAAAGTCCTGCTGTGGAAGACTTTATTAGACAAGTGTAACTTAAAGCTCACACCTTACTTGAATTTTAGATGCAGCTTTTCAATTGATGTAGCCAGATTGCATGTGCGTACTTTTGTTTTTACTTTTATATGTACTTTTATGCTGCTTTATGGTATTTCTGACCTATAATATTCTTTAAATGTTCCTTGTTTGACGACTGCTTTGTTCTTAACCACTTATAACTGTATATAACTTTTTGTTGACATGTAAAATAAGCGCTGTATTGTTATTTTTTGACAATAAAGGAAAAAATTGTACTGCTACATCGGACTTCTCTCAGTCTGGGTTGATGCATCAGTTTCACTTGAAGAACACTGAACACTCACGGATACTTCAGTAGCTTCAGCTGCTCGTCTCCTCCATAACTGACACGGTGTCTGATTGGTCATCATCATCCACGAACATGTTGGCTACTGTAGAAGCGGCTTGTTGTTTACAACCATCCCGTAAACTGTTTAGCATCTCTGGTCTTATGCGTTTCTTAGCGCGGTTTTCACTCGCTTTTCCCAGACCCGTGGTCTCCTCATAGCGAAAAATTGTCGGGACTGCATTTGATTTTAGTCTTCGCTTATAACCAGAAGCACCTGTGAGCTCTTTTATCAACCGCGGTCGACTAAATGCCTCAAACGCATCAGGGCTAAAATGGCTAGAGCACAGCCGCGGGTCTTTGGGGAGTTGTACTCGACCGCAAGCATCTTCCCACTGCTTTCTTCTTGTTTTCTCATGAGGAAAGCTGTGCAGACTTACATCTGTTCCTTTGTTGCCCTTCGACTGGAAATTACAACTGAAAGCTGCACAATGCGGCATAGTAGTTCCTCTCCTGCAACAGCAGGTTAGCTGAACGAAAGCGCCTGCCCACAACCAATATACATCATCGTCCCAGAATGCATTGCGTGAACAAAAACATGGCCGCTCCCAAGGCTTCAAAATAGTTTTAAACAACAAAGATTTATTGAATAACGAAAACATTTTAGTTATTTTCAACAATGTTTATGTAGTGGAGAGAATTTGTAACATATTTAGAGTAACTTGACATAATAGTCGGGATTCCTTTTAAGAAAAAAAGGAGGAAAAACTGCAAATGTGAATATTACCAAAGAAACCAAACGTCTCACTAAAGAAGAATGTAAATTTGTAAAGACAAGGGTGGAATTACATGTTTGACAGTGCCCCAGAAAACAGATGTTTCTAGCCAGTTAGCATGAAAAACCACAAAAAGTGAATTTATTTTCCAACTTTCTGCCCCAACGAACACTAAATATTTGTTTTAGAACATAATTTAGGAAAGGATTAACATTGAAATGCTGAGGTGGTATTTGCATGACAACACTTCCTTCTACACAAATGTCACTAGCCTACAGCGTTTGTTCAAACGTCAAAGAAACTGTTTCTGATCAGAGCTTTCCTCCTGATTTTATTTATACCTGATTTCACTTCAGGTTTCTCTTTCTTTTGATTTATGCAACACAGTACACACAGAGGCCAGCCAAGTGAAATTAACCATGTGTTGTGACCACATGGGGGAAATTGGGATTATTATTATTTTTTGCATTACGTTTAGTTGTTGTCCCTGTGGTTTTCCCTTTAGTTTTTAAAATGGTTTTCTCAGTGTCTCTATAGGCTCGGCTGTCTCTCATTTGGGGAGTTTGTTGAGTTATGATATGATTTTGCTAAGCATTATTTTTGAAGGAGCTCTATTTAGCTGACCTCTTTTATGGGTCCACTTATTTTTTAAAATAGCTGATTTCTGTGATTGTGTATATTGACATTATTTTTGTCATTTTGGGGGTATTGCAAAAGCCACATTTTATAAATTACACCCGTACCTGTGCATCTTTGGCTTCAGGGTCCCTGAAAAGAGAGAAAACAAAATCCCATTTCACATTAATCTTTCATTCTTTTTGTTGATTTTTGTAGAAAATCATCAATGACTGGACATTCAAAGGTGTCTCACATAACAAGAAAAATAACAATGATAAAACTTTCAGATACTTCACCTTGTTTTCCTAACAAGTTGAATGTTTTAAGTCATGTTAATTTACAAATTTGTTAATTTCAACAAATCTCTAATATTAACCTCACTTTTTTTAACCTTTAACGGCTCTAATAGACTGTGCGCCTTAGCATTTGCTACTTCCGGTGGGGAAACTCCCGTACAGCACTTCGTTTCCGGTGTGATATTCGTGCCTTGTTTATGGTCGGACTTTCCAAAACAAGTTAACCCAATGGATGAATCATGCGGCGATTTCCATATCTCGAGATGTCTTGGGCATTTACCATTTATATATCTGTAGATGATGTTCATCGACTTGAACTCGATTATTCTACACTAAGAGCAGAACAATTAAAACCATATAATACAATGGTGTATTATATTATCTGAGATCAGATTGTAGTAGTACTGATCCTTGTTAAGTCTTTGAGCTTTTCCTCTTTATTTATTCTTATCTTTCATCAGTTCTGCTTTCCAACCAGTTCATGTAAAAGAGTCGTGTGAGTTGTCTTTATGCTGACTGACGTTTTTAACCAAAGATGGCTCGTGTTCAAACATGAGCTCGAGACAACATCAGGATAGGAATGATGAACCAATAACATTTTACAAATCAGGACATGTGTGTGTGTGTAAGTGTGGGTGGGGGCAGATTTTTCCACTTCATGTTCTCATTCAAATGAAAGCAGCTTGCTGAGAGATGTGCCTGTTCTTCAAGGTTTAAGGCTCTGCCCACTGTGAGCTCCTTTTTCTAAGATTTTGAAGGCTTCATGCATTCTCCGTGGCGATCGAGGATATAATTTTGGGGAAATTAGTCAAGAATTATTTTCTTTTTAATAATTTAAACCCAGCGAAATCGAAAGAGTTTGTGACATGTTTCACTGGGACTTTGGTCAAGCCTCGAATTTGATCTCACGCAGTCAAATTTGAACTTCGGTCCTGTTATTTACGGATAATATCAGCACGCAGGCTTTTTAAAAACAAAGATCATCAGACATGTCTGCAGGAACACGCATATTTTTTTTGCTCGATTCTGCTGCTTGCTGGCGTCTTTGTGTCTGCAGGTGAGATTTAACTGTATGTAACATAAAGAAGAATAAAGAGTTTCAGAGTGGTTTATGTTAAAACCATATATGGGATTTGTGAAATGTTTAAATCAAGGTTCATTTAACACATTTTTCATGCATCTGGACCACAGTAGAACAGATCTCATACTAATTTTGCTTTGTTAGCTGTTCTTGCAACTTTAAACTTTGTGGGGTTTTTTCAGTTGTTCTCACTTCCAGCTACTGTACATCTGACCTGCATCCTGTGTAGATACCTTCATAGAGAGGACATTAAGTTAAACTCCTCTGAGATATTAAATTACACATTGTGTGACAGTAGGGGGCACTGCATTGTTTATGTGTTGTTGGTTTTTTTGCATTAATGCAATTAATTAAATCTATGAATGAGATCCTTGGAAATTGGTCATAAAAGCTGTGCAGAAAGCAAAGAAACACAAGATTAATCCAGGTTAAAAAAGCAGTACAGAGAGGGGGAAAGCAGTGGCCAGGATTATAAGAGAATATGCATTTGCTGTTTTGGTCAATATTTTAATATATAGTCAAGGTTAGCAGCCCTTTAGCTTTATATTATTTGCTCTTGATGGATTTAAGCTGTATTCCCTGGACCAGAGATCTGAGGTGACTTCAATCAACAGCTGACGGTTTGTGTTATTGGGGGTTCATAGGGTTCATTTGCTTCAATAAAGTGTATTTCATGTAATCAAATGCTTTTCATCTGCTTTAAGGTGATCAGAATTTGAAATTTGAGATGCGGAATCCTTTAAAGCAAGTTCAAAGAAAGTGCTGAAATCTGTCTTTATTGAAGTTTCACAAATCAGAGAAAGGTTTCATAAAATCATTGTTTTGTTGTGCTTTTGTTCTGCTATTAGTGTGGAATAATCAAGTGCAGGTTTGAAATGTCAGGGTTGTGTAGTTTTTGCTCTGCAGCAGATCAAACATGCTTTATCCATTTCCCTAATCGGAAGCTACAAACGCAAACCAACTTCAGCCTCCTGTTAAAATGCACATTTGTGTGGTAATATTATAAAGCCACGGGTCACTAGTTGAAAACTTGAGGATTTCTTACCTTGTATCGTCCCGAATGTCATCAGCTGATGTGGCAAATCGCTGCAGTCCCTGAGTCGACTGATAAGACTCCAGCTGCAGCCTGAGCTCGTCGAGCTCCCCTGATATGGTTTCATATTTAACGCGATGCTCCAAAACTCCAGCTCGCTCTGTCTTTTTCGAAAAATTATTCCAGTGGAATAACGACGGGACAACTTTGGGCTGAAGACAACGCTTCCCACAGGAAGACACGAAGATGTCTCCAGTCTCGAAATGCCGACTGCACACTCTAGAGCTGGTCGTAACTGTGAAGCCGTGCCTTCTGATTTCCATCAGCCATTGTGCGCGCAATTCAGGATCCTTGGGAAAGCAGTGGAAACTTAACATCTTGTTAAACCTCCCCCCGGCAGTACACAGCGGGACACAGCAGTGGTGAGTGTTCCCACCTTCTGCTCGTTGTAGCTTAACGCGATCTTTCCGTTTTCGTATTTTGGACATGATTTTGGTATCTTCGCAGTAGCGACAGGTCGCAATATAAAGCTACCGGAACTCTACAACTCTACATCCGGTCTGAAAACAGGAAGTTAGCGTTTTCTCGTTCTGTTCCCTCGTTCTGTTCCCTGCGCAGTCCTACAAAGCTAGCTTTAGCTCTCCGTTGTATTTCAGGTTTACTGGAGTCATTTTAATCGACCAAAGCGAGCGCGTGGAACACCTGGGCCCCTTTGTAGCAATGGGAATTGCATTTACCCGTGTGTTCCGCCCGGAGTCTTGAGAGTGTAACACCGGAAGGTGAGAAGTAGAGACTCATGACTGTTTGTTAAGAGTTTAATAAAAGTTTACCTCGGAGGAGGGAAAGTTCAACCGAGCATCTTGTGGAATTTATAGAGAGAACAAGATGAAAAACCCTTCACGGACGACGGCGGGAGATTGATGGAGAGGTAATTTTACACTGTTTGTCGAGATCAGCGCGGAAGCTTCCAAGAAAACATGAATCCGTGACATCTGGTTAAAAAACGGAATTGTAAACTGAGGGTTTCCACACAGCCTACAACAGATCTACTGCTCTAAAGAAAACTATCTCCCTTTGTTTGTGATGACTAAATGGCCAAAGGCAAACAGGCGACCACGTGTCGTGTTCTCCACATACACAGAATATTATTACGAGCCTCTTTTCTTTTTCTTCACACCCAGCCACAAATCTTCCCGTCGGCTGGAGATCTTTTCATAAAAGTCTTTGAGGTTTCAGAGCTGAGACATGAAGCTGTTGTTCCTGTTGTGATGAGAACAGGTGGGTGTGTTCTGGCAGTCAGTACCTAGAGAGCTGGTAGCTTAAATGACTTGGATGTTAACAGAGAGCGTCTGTCCTGATAGCCGGTGTCTTTGGACTTTGGATTTATATTTTCATTGTGCCATCTGCACATAGACAGCCCGACTATGCTGCAGTTGTGTTGTAGTACAGTCCTCTCTATGCTGCTGCTGGTCTGTTGTAATGCTTGCTTGTTGTAATATATGGAGTAGTTTGGATGCATTTCTCTAAGGGATGGTCATGTGTCATATGTGCTTACATTTGAGTGATATGGGAACAAATTCCAGATTAATATCCATTAAAAATTAAATTGACTTCTAGACCAGGCATAACGACAATATGAACCCTCAGTGAGAATTTCAGGCAAGAAAAAACAAATGAATGAAGTTCAAGTTTCCTTAAATGGGACTGTGCTGTTTATCACAACTTCTGTTAGCTTATTATTATTAAGTAGTTAAAAAAAACATTGGCACAATTTCTGGAGATTCTTGCTATGAAACAAAAAGAACAGTGCTGATGTGAAGAAAACTTCCCCCCTTTTCAACAGCTCTGCTGCAAATACAGCAGCCACACCGAACAGTATGAATGTTAAACAGGAAGGGACATGAACACAAAACTGTAGCCTGACAAATTTGACCACAGAGCAAAAAAAACCCCAAAACACTCACAACAGGATCACTGTTGAGAATTTTTTCACTGTGCTGTGATAATAATCTGTGAATCTGCAATTTTATATATTATAAATATATATTTACACCATGTGTGTTCAAGTTTTGACACACTCAGAGTGAAACAGATCACCTGTTAGCTCATCCTGCACATGCACTCTTACAACCTGTTGAAGACAAACTATTGATCAACTCTGGCCTGTTTCTATTTTCATACTGATCCTTTTAAATATTGTGTACATTTTTGTGTTCTGGTTCAAATGCATGTGAGCTTTTGTGACCTGTAACATACTGATAAAGATAAAAGATGTTTGCTGCATCATCGTCTTTTATTGAGCAGACACCTGTGTTTAGTTGTGATGAATGGAGTAGAGGACTGAACAAGACGTGTATTGAGTTGACAAGTGGCATCTAGGGAAAGAGTCACCTTGTAATTTATATCACAAAACCACACTGTGCTAAATTTCAGCATCCTGTGTGAGCTGTACTGCCTGTGGCTCTGCAGGAATCAGTGGTTTCTGCTCCAGAAGTGAGCGATGCTGTTAACTTTTTATTTTGTTTCCTCTTTTTCAGGCGTAAACACCACAGCTGGACAGAACGTCATTCTGACATGTCGAGCTCCAAACAACAACATCGCAAGTGTAGAGTGGAGCAGAGCTGACCTGGGAGAGAAATATGTGTTTGTTTCTCGGGATGGGACGTTTATCCCAGATGAACAGCATCCATCTTTTAAGGACCGGGTGGATCTGCAGGACAGACAGATGAAGGATGGAGACGTGTCTCTGATTCTGAAGAATGTGACGATTAATGACACTGGAACATACGAGTGTCGTGTCAACGTTAGTGGAAGAAATAAAGATCCCATCAGCATCATCTACCTTCATGTTGATCCTCCAGGTGAGTGAGTAGAGTTGAGTGTGTGTGTGATCAGAGGTGAAGCTGCTTCCTGGTTGTTGATGTTTGTTTCTAAAGATGTTGTTGATGAGACTTTGTAGAAAGCAGCTGGTCTGAGTGATGTGATCAGAGTGCAGTAGATAATGTCTGACAGCAGTTTGAAGAGGAAATGGATTCTGTTCTGTTCTTCACTCATCACCTACCTGACAGCTGACACCTCACACCTGTTTCTCACCTGCAGGTCAGACAGGAGGACACACAGAGGATGGAGGGAAGGAGGATGGAGGGAAGGAGGATGGAGGGAAGGAGGATGGAGGGAAGGAGGATGGAGGGAAGGAGGATGGACAGGAGGAGGACAGAGTCAATAGAGGACGTCCTGGTCTGTCAGCTTTTGGTGTGATTTGTGTTCTTATAGCTGCTTTTGCGATCTCTGGAAAATTGAAAAACAAGAATTCCTCACTTGCTCCACCTGAACAACAGCAAGCCTAAAAAAAGAAGCTCTTTCCTTTTTTTCTCTTTCTTTGTCTTCAGACAAACCAGTTTACTGTAGCAGTACAGACATGTCATGGCATCCCTGCAGATTCAGCTTTAAATATGACCACAACAAAGCAATTCACTATTGCTACATCAGCAGCTCTCATACAGGACATCAGTTTCAGTCACGTGTCTCTGAAATTTGCTCTGACTAAATGAACATGTGAACTTTGTCAGATTCTGTTCCTGTGTAATCTCAGGGGTTAAACTGAGGTCCAGAAGTGTCTGATGTGGTTGTAGAGCTCTCTGAGTGAACATACATTTATGTTACATGTTATGAAGTGTTTAATGTTAAAGGTGAAATCAGAAGTTTCCACCTTTAAGATTGTGTGATCCTCTGATTACTCTGAAGTGCTGAGCTAAGCCATGCTGTGGTTTTACTCTGTGAAAGGAAAAGTTTGTTAACTCATGAGAATAAAATTGCTTCTTGCATGGATGTGACCATCTTTTATGTCATACCTTTCTTTCGTCTTTCTCAGTCAATTTGGGCCCTTTTTATTATTTTTATTATTTTTTATTTTTCCTCTGCTGCACCTATCTTCTGCGGCTTAAACTTGCATCTAGAGCTAATGTTTGACTGAAAGAAGGAAGGAAAGTTTCTTTTTCTTTCAGCCAAGATATAAGGAGCGGGTGGGACTATCATCTGGAATTGGGTGTTGTTTGATGCTTTTAGGAGGAATATACAATCTTTGAATGACTCCTTGTGTCTCCTCCTCCTCAATCCTGTTCCTACAGTGAATTAGAGTTAAACTTTTTAATCACACATTTGTATAAATGTTGCCTTCAGCTTGTCCCAGCAGAACCAACATGACTCCATTTTCTTTAACACTTATCCTGATGAGAGCTGGAGCCTTCCCCGGCAATCATTGGATTGGAAAGATTGAAAATGTGACGTCATTCAAGGGTAAAACCGCAAAGAATTCTGGGAACTCGTGGCAAGAGGCTTTCAATTGAAATCAGTTACACAGCGATAAAAAGAAACAAAAACTGTCAAGAAGCTGTTGTATTATTAACTGCAATAGCCGGTCGCATGACAGCGACGGATAAAGACGGGTAAAGAGATCGGTTGTTATCGGATTACGTCGTTGAAGAGAAATTGTTCGAGCCATGTTTCCGAAGTAACAAAGAGGCGACGGATGGCCTGGATTACAGCCATTCAAAGACCAAATATAACGTTCCAGAACACTCCAGCTCACAGGTTAGTCTGCTCCAAGCATTTCCACAAAGGTCAGTGTTTTGTAGTAGTTAATACGTCATTTTTCATAACATAATTGGTGATATAGGTTACAAGTCTGGCGCTGAACAGAAATTGTCGCGCTATGCTCCTTTGTTTACTGTGCATAAATAGTGAATTGTCCTGACATAATATTGCGTTTCACTTATGTTATTACCATGGTACATGACAAAAACATATACTTTTATTCATGGGATAAAACAGGTTTTTTGTATCACTAATTGCCCAGTACGATTACAGCATACAGTATTATTGTCACTGCTACATTTCTGTAATGCGAACCAGAAATTATTTCCACTAATTAATTACCGTTGAGCTCAAAGGTCCTATTAATAAACGGTTAACGAATGTGTATTTATGAAGACGATTTGTGAGACTGGTAAACTTATGATACGTATGATGGTCTTTCGTTCTACACGGTGCATTTCAAGGTCCTGTACCCACCCGTCGGTAAACTGTTCCTGGGCTTGTTGCAGTGACCTGAAGTTACTAAACTTCATGAGTGTATGCACTCACTCCAAGAACCGTATGTGTAGCGACTTCCACAGTCGCTAGAGGCCGGGGATGGAGCCCGCCTATTTGCCTGACGCGCTGTCAAGTTTACGCAATAATGCGAAAGGTGGAATTGTTCGCTTGTTTATTAAACTGTTTACAAAGTAATGTCATATCGCGATTTAGACTCTTACAATGTCACAAACTCTAATATAACAAGACAAAACATGTTGTGTAGCGGTCAACAAAAACTACGGCTACCCAGCCCTCCTCTCTGTCAAAATCAAAACCAGTGAATGACAGACTGACAACGCCCTCTTAATGTCACCGCTAGCACCCACGTGACTCCCATTACCCCTCACCATAACAACCAAAACAAATGAAAACCCAGTGATCATCAAAAAATTCAATAGATTCAATTATGGCTCCTACACACCAGCCCCTAATTATTAGGATCCCTTCTAATAATTACCCATAATTAACCAAGTAGGAGACATAAAACATGCAGAGAAAAGTCAATCATTTACTGTATTTCAATATTACCCACAGGAATCCTATAGGTAATCAAAGTCTTTCTTTAAAGAAAAATGAGAGACATTTTATGTTCAAATACAATCAAAGTCTGATAATTGGACCCAGACATCTTTAACTGTGATCTGCCTCCAGCAGTAGACACAGTTTGGTAATAGGTCGATCCAGGCAACTAGTCTGAGTCCTAATCCGAACTTGACGAACGAATCCTCTTCGGTCCGGAAAAGTCTTTATCACACGTCCCATTGGCCAAGAGTTTTGAGGTGCCGAACTGTCCATGATGAGAACCAGATCTCCCACGATGAGATTCCTTTTTACTCCAATCCATCGCTGACGTTCCTGTTGCTGTAGTAGGTATTCCTTCACCCATCTTTTCCAAAACAAGTCAGACATGTATTGGACTTGTTTCCATCTTCTGTGTGTGTACATATCAGTGGAATGGAATAATCCTGGTGGTAATATTGGTGAGGTCTTTAACAGAAGAAGATGATTAGGGGTCAAAGCTTCCAGGTCGTTAGGATCCATTGAGGCTTTGGTAATTGGGCGGCTGTTAATGATGGCTTCAACCTCACAAAGTACTGTATGAAGACCTTCTTCATCCAGGTTTTGTACTTTCATTATGGAATTAAGTACTTTGCGAACCAGTCTTATCAGTCGCTCCCAGGTTCCTCCGTGATGTGAACCTCCAGGTGGATTGAAGGTCCATTTAATTCCCTTTTGCAGAAAGACGTCATTGATTTTCGCCTGGTTCCAATGTTCAATGGCAGTTCTAAGTTCACGTTCAGCACCTACAAAATTGGTTCCGTTGTCAGAACGCAGTTCTCGAACCTGACCTCTTCTTGCATTGAAACGTCTGAATGCATTAATGAATGAGTCAGTATCCAGTGATGGAGCAACCTCAATGTGAACAGCACGGATAGCAAGGCAGGTGAATATAACACCGTATCTCTTCACCACGCTCCTCCTACTTTTCACACTGAAGGGTCCGAAGTAATCCACTCCCACCCGCGTGAATGGAGGTTCATCTGGAATGATTCTTTCATTGGGCAAATCCGCCATCTGTTGATTCACTGGTGGAGCATTAAGACGTCGACAGATGACACATTTAGATAACACTTTTCTTATTGCTGTACTAGCTCCAATCAACCAGTACTTTTCTTTAAGCTTAGACAGCATGTGGTTACGACCACCATGTCCAACTTCCTGATGTATGTGTCTAAGCAAGAGCTCGGAAATGTGTTGATCCTTTGCTAGTATTATGGGATGTTTCACCTCAACCGGCATCAATAATCTACTGAGTCTCCCACCCACTCTGAGAATTCCATCTTGCAGCTGTGGGCAGAGTCTTCTTAGAGGACTTGATTTTATAATGGGTTGTCCCTTCTCCAGACTCACAAGCTCCAAGGAAAATCTCATCCTCTGACAGAACTTGATAATGACAACCTCAGCTTTGTCCAGATCTTCCACTGTAAGATTCTTAATCACAGATGTCCTCTTGAAATTCCTCAGCTTCTCTTCCACAAATGATCTCTGTTGCTCTTTGCTAACCTCTGACTGTGGTAAGCTTGAACACAATTCTCTCCTTTTCTTCACAAAGGACAGAAGCAAGTCCTTAAATTTTAACAGCCATGCCACTGACTTCTTAAGACGTGTCCAGGTGGAAAAATGTTTAAACAAGCGAGTAACAGAATTTTCTCCAGCTTGCTCAACACTCACTGTGGAAACTGTTTTTACCTCAGGATCATCAGATGCAAGTAGACTGATGTCATCTGGGTAGACAGGCCATTCACTCCTAGATTGTAGAAGATACTGAGGCCCGGACAACCATTTTGTATGCTTCATAAAAACGTCGACTTTCACTCCTCTTGAGGCCATATCTGCTGGATTACTGGCTGTTTCCACATATCTCCATTGCGAGGAAGATGAAACTCTTAAGATTTGTGAAACTCTGTTGGCCACAAAAACCTTGAATCTTGAAGTCTCACTCCTGATGTATTTAAGAACAGAAGCACTATCTGTCCAAAACACAGAATCCAGAAGTTCCATCTGCAGCTCTTTCCTCCAGAGTACATCCAATCGACTGGCCATGGTTGCTGCAATGAGCTCCATTCTCGGGATGGTAAAGGATTTAAGAGGAGCAACACGAGCCTTTCCCATAACAAACGCACAGTGTCGTTCTGAACAGATGTTTTCAATCAGCAGATAGGTCACTGTTCCATACCCATCCTCACTGGCATCACAGAAATGGTGCAACTGAGCACTCGTGATTTCTCCAAATCCATCAGGTTTCAGACATCGACTCACTTCAAACTTGCTCAATAGCTGAAGCTGCTGGAGCCATGTTAACCATCTTTTGGAAAACAGCTCTGGTACATTATCATCCCAGCCAATTCCTTCCTGGCATAGATCTCTTAGGATTTTCTTAGCAGTTAAGACCACAGGACTTAGCATTCCAAGAGGATCATAGATAGAACTGACAATTGAAAGGATTCCTCTTCTGGTGAGTGGTCTGTCCTTAAGCACAATCTTGAACTTAAAGGAGTCTGATTTTATGCACCACTCCACACCCAAAACTCGCTCGATCATTGAGGAATCCAATTCCATGTTCAACTCTTTCATGCCTGTTGCTCTGTGACTTTCAGGAATGGATTCCAGCACTCCAGGCTTGTTGGTAATCCACTTTTTGAGCAGAAATCCTCCTTTGGCACACAAAGAAACCAACTCTTGGTACATTAACACTGCTTCCTCATCAGTTCCAACGGACACCAGACAATCGTCCACATAAAAACAGTGCAACAACGTTTTCACAGCTTCCTCACTGTAGAGATGTCCAAAGTCAGCTGCACACTTTCTGAGTGCAAAGTTGGCGCAACTTGGTGATGAAGTTGCTCCGAAGAGATGTACATTCATCCTGTATTCAGATGTTGGTTGTTCCAGATCACCTTTAGGCCACCAGAGAAATCTCAATAGATCTTTATCCTCAGCTGGAACCATGACTTGGTGGAACATGGATTCAATATCTCCCATAATTACAACTGGCTCCTTCCTGAATCTTGTGACCACTCCTATTAAAGAGCTTGTAAGATCAGGTCCTTGTAAGAGTTGGGAGTTTAAAGATGTTCCATGATAACTCACTCCACAGTCAAATACAACTCTGAGTTTCTTCTTGGTCGGATGGTAAACACCATGGTGTGGTATATACCACAGCTTGCCATCATTGCGATCGATCTCCTCTTCTGGGACCTTTTCAGCATAACCTTTAGCCAGGAGCTCATTCATGAAGACTTTGTACTCAGTATGAAACACAGCGTCTCTCTCAAATCTCTTTTTTAGAAAGCGCAGACGTTGTTGAACAACTTTCTTATTGTTTGGCATACTGATACTGTTATTCCGAAAAGGTAATGCTATCTGGATATGACCACCCACATATTTGGCAGAGTTAGTCACTATTTCCAGAAATCTCTGATCCTCTCTTGACAATCCAACCTGCTCATCAACTTTACTCTCAGGAAAGTCGTTCTTGAACTGTTGCTGCCAAAGCTCCTCCAGGGTCACAACAGAAACTCTGTTGACTGTAACTTGTGGATGCTTCTGATCACCTGTAGCTTCACAGTTTCCTGAAAGTGGCCCATTGATGGTCCAGCCAAGCCTCGTCCTTACGGCATACGGTCCTCCATCAACACTACACACCACTTCCAGAGGTTCCAAGGCTTTAGGAATGTTGGTTCCAATCAGAAGCTCGATTCCTGCATTTATTTGAGGCAAGTTTATGTGTTTTAAATGTGCCCATCCTTCAATATCTCCTGGTGTTGTAATATTTCCTTTATGTACAGGCATGGACTCCTGTGTGTATACTTTTGGCAGCTCCAGAAATTCGTCACCACAAAAAGCGGCAACCTCCAGTCCTGATAAAGTGTTGCTGCTCACAATTCTTTCTTGGCCCATGGTTCTGAGGAGGATGTTTCCTTTCCTTCCCTCAAGGTGTAGTCTGCGCATCAGACTCTCAGTGCAGAAAACTGCTGTGCTCCCTTGGTCCAAAAAAGCATATGTTGTAATAATGTTGCTTCCTTTCTTTGACTTTACTTGGACAGGCACAATGGGCAGTTTACAGTCCTGGTCTCCAGCCCCTGTAAGACCACTCGACACCAATGTGCTCACATGCTGCTGCGTGTTCCTGTCGGTCCTTTCAGAAGGTGAACTTTCTTTGTGCAGGATGGTGGGATGTTTCCGGCTGCATTTGGAACAGGAAATCCTCTTACGGCAATCTTTACTGATGTGTCCTATACACAAGCAGCCAAAACAGATGCCATTTTCCTTTAAGAAGGTTATCTTCTTCTCATGAGCCATGTTTCCCAACTGTGCACATACGTCCAACATGTGTCTTCCTCCACAACAAATACAGACGTTCCTTCCAACCTGATTATTTTTCATTTCCGTTTCCGCAGGCTTAGGTGTACTCTCCACAGCTTGCATAGTGGTGGCAAAGCTTGTTCCTTTATTTCCAGGTCTGCCTTGATACTTGGGTTTACTCATTCCTTTAGTTGGTAAAGAAAGCGGAGAATCTTGAATATTACCGAATACAGGATCAGTTAATATTCTTATTTGCTTCTCTAAAAAGTCTGCAATATCCATAAATTTGGCTCTTCTTTTATGCCTTTCTTGCAGGTCACAAACATGGCTTCTCCATCTGTCCCTAAATTTATACGGCAATTTTTTAATAATGTTCACCATATTAGAAGGCATGTCCAAATCACTCAGATGCTGCACCTCCTCCATTGCATTACAGCATCCCCTGAGGAACAAACTATAGTTCTGAAGAGCTTTTACTTCCTCTGTTTTAATCGATGGCCATGAAAGTGCCTTGTCCAGATATGCAGCTGCGACCTTCTGTTCATCGCCATAGTGCTCTTTTAACAGTGATTTTGCCTTGCGATAACCACGATCTGAGTTCATTTGTTGACAGCTTCTCACCAATTCTTTTGCATGGCCTCTTGTGTACTGTTCCAAAAAATATAAACGATCGCTGTTATTTTTCGTATTGCACTCAACTGCATTCTCGAATGCTTTAATAAATGAATAATATTGAAGTGGATCTCCATCAAAATGAGGTATTTCTCTCTTTGGTAAAGAAAAGAGGCTTTGTTGTTGGATTAAGAGTGTTGTTATTTCATTTTGTTTAGTCATTATTCCAATAACATCATTTTGTGGTTCCAGTTCCACCATACCATTTGTATGACAGTCATTTTGTCCATTTGCATCAGATGGGTTTGAAGGAATAACTGAATATTGTTGAGGATGCTTATTTTGAGAAGATTCAGTCAACACTGCTTGTTGCGTGACACATTCCTGGGTTTTTTCTTTTCTCCTATTTTGAGTTTCAGCATTAGTCAATGAATTTTGTTTTGCAGAAATGTGAGGTATAAATTCCAATGCATCAACATTAAGGGTTTGTTTAGATCTTTCATTGGAAATGTATGAATTCATTCCATCTGAAACTTTTGAAGATCCTTTTTTGCTTGTTATACTTTGAGCTTTAAGGACATTTATTGTTGCCATTTTTTCAGCAATTTCAGCGTCCAACTTTAGCCTTTCCTTTCTTTTACGAAGACGTTCCTCCTCTTCTTCCAGTACATGTTTTTCATCCAATAATTTCTGCTTTATCATTAAAGCTGCCAACTCTGCCTCAGCTTTCATACGAACAGATGAAGTTGATGATCTTGATGAAGTTTTGTGGCTTTCAACATTAGAAACACTATCACTTGGCTTGATATCATCCTCCACTTCTATCTCAGTATTTGATGCAACATTGTTTTCCAATAAATTGATTTGCTTTGGACAAACAGCAGGGTTTTGTTCTCTTTGATTTATCCAGTTTTGAATTTCATTTAAAAACACATTGGTGTATTTCATGATACTTGAAAACCATTCCTCTTGTTTTAATACTTCTTCCTCTGGCACCAAAGGCAACACCTCAACATGTGAGCTTGAAGCCTTTTCACACAGTGCTTTTAAATCCACCACATACTGCTTAATTTGAGAAAGATTTTCATTGTGTTGCATTAGCTCTTTCATTTTTTGTATTAGTCCTTTCATTTTATTGACATATATTTTGCATTCATTTTGTAACTTTTCGATTTTATTCAACAATGCCTTTCCAGTCATTTTTCTTTCTCTCTTTCCCCCCAAATCATTAGAGGAACAATCATCACCACCTGTTTGACTCATGACTTTCCCCGTTTGTTTGTTCGATTTTTTTTTCAATTTTGTTTTAAATTATTTTAATCCTCAGTGATCATCCATTAAAACATATCCACTGGAAGCCACAATAGAGTTTGACCATAAAATCCTTTCAACGTAACGGCACTTTAATTGTCCATTTGAACGTCATCCAAGCAGCATAATTAATAAGACGCAGCGCAGACATCAATCCAAGAGCGCAGCCAAAAACGTTGCACATTTAACCAACATTCATTCCATTCAGTGTCTCTTCTTGAAACATCTCAGCGCTAATGCAATGTGGCTTCCTTTTCCACAACCAGACATGCACAGGTATTCTTACCTGCGCTCCTCAGAATTGCGTCAGGTGTGTCCGTGCTGCTGGCTCACTCATTCAGATGCGCTGGACTTACTTGGCGTCTTTCAGGTTCCTTGATCTGATTTCTTTGATCCTGCTTGCGGCTTGCTTCTCCAGAATGCCGTTTTTTGTTGACTAAAGATGTAGCGACTTCCACAGTCGCTAGAGGCCGGGGATGGAGCCCGCCTATTTGCCTGACGCGCTGTCAAGTTTACGCAATAATGCGAAAGGTGGAATTGTTCGCTTGTTTATTAAACTGTTTACAAAGTAATGTCATATCGCGATTTAGACTCTTACAATGTCACAAACTCTAATATAACAAGACAAAACATGTTGTGTAGCGGTCAACAAAAACTACGGCTACCCAGCCCTCCTCTCTGTCAAAATCAAAACCAGTGAATGACAGACTGACAACGCCCTCTTAATGTCACCGCTAGCACCCACGTGACTCCCATTACCCCTCACCATAACAACCAAAACAAATGAAAACCCAGTGATCATCAAAAAATTCAATAGATTCAATTATGGCTCCTACAGTATGATTATAAATATGAGCGTGGTGAAAGTTCGGCAGCACGCTAACGTATTTTGTCCACTCTGTGTGCTCGTAAGGGTATAAACCTTTCACTCCTTTGATTTTTTCCTCGTATCTTTTCTTTGACTTTTCATCAAGTCTGTCTTTGTACAGACCGGCATTGTTCTCCTTCGTTTTGTACATAACTTTTTTGGGGGGCAAAGAAAAAGCAAGAATTTATTGGAACCGGAGAATGAACGTTTTGCGGTGCTGCAAATGCTTGCGTTTGATGCGGTACTTGGATTGTTTTGCCACGAGTTCCCGGCATGCAATGCGCGAAAGTCACGTGGTCTGTCAATCTCTATTGGGAGAGGTGGAGTAAAAACAACACAGTAACATGCTTTGTTTGGAATGTGGGGAATAATCCAGGCAGGCAGAGAGGAGAAAAGAGGAGACTTCTCGGTCAGCCATGTTTTTCACGAGTTGGGAGTTTGATTAACTGGCAGTCCTAACCCTGTGTTATCTGAATGCTTGTGAATATTATTCTCTTAAAAAAAAAACCAACATGTGAGTTTCTCTTTTAAGATAACCTTTATTAGTCCCACATGTGGGAAATTTGTTTTGTCACAGCAGGAAGTGGACAGTGCAAAAGTTATTTAGCAAAAATTTGAATACAATAAGAATAAATACAGTACACAACTGTACAGAATAGAATAAAATAAATACTATATACAGTAGAATAAAATATACAATAGGATAAAAATAGTGAAATAGTGAAAAAAAATCTTAATAAAAATGACCACAAAAAAATTTTAAGTGAAAAATAAGCACTTCTGTTAAATTATTGCAGTCTCCACATTGTAATTTAACAAATGATCACTGAACTATTGGCACTGTCTCGAGCTTTCAGAATAATAAATAAACACTTCTGTTTATTTATTATATTTCATATCGCAGCTCGAGTATGCTGAGAAGACGGTGCAATCCTATCTTTTCCACGACCGGCATTGGCTGGTCATCCAGAGCGATAAAATGAGTCAGAGCCTCCGTTATTTTAACTGCCCGTGGATTTTCTCTTGACATTTTTCATCGCTTTAACCTGAGTTAAAGTTGGCTGTTCCGGTCCCCCTAGTGGCCAATCTAAAAAACTACAACAGAAATGACAAGCCATCCTCTGATTAATGAAATAAGTTGGTATCGGTTCATGGTATCGGTTAACTTTTACGAGTATGAGTACACACACATTTTACAGTATCGGCCCCGATACCCGATACCAGTATCGGTATCGGTGCATCCCTACACCAGTGTTTTGCTTTGGGAGAAACGTAAACAACTGAGTTAAATCAACACAATTTATTCATATTCAATAAACCTGTGCACTTTGTGTTGATAAAACGCGTTTGAAACATGTTTAGATGACGTAAGGTGAGCTCTTGGAATATTTTAATCCTTCGCAATTTTGTCATTTCATTTCAACACCAATACTACATGGTCACTTACATGCTACTTAAAAGATGAATGCTGGTTTTCTGGATCCAAATGCTCATCCCATAAACAAGAACACATCCATCTTCCAGGTCAGCTGTTACAGGTGGTGTGCTACCACCGGTTGGTTGTAGCTTCTAAAGGCTGCTTATGTAGAGGAGAGCAGTGTGTAAGAAGGAGGCATGGAAGTAGGAGGACTCTTTGAAGAAGTCATCCCTTTTATTTATATCCTGTTTAACTTAAGAAGTCACTTAGATGAATGTTTCGCCCTCTGAAAACATCCAGATCAACAGAATCAACCTTTTGGGATTTATCCTGTTACATTTCTATAAAATAATCTTGTTCTCCACAATTCACTGTTTGTGTTTGTGCGCTCAGCTACTAAAAAAGAAGGAGCAATGTGACAACCTCTTATTGTAATTACTGGTGTCTCCGACTGAGGTTTGATTGAGGCGGCTCATATAAAGAAAGCCTAACTTTGCTGAGCTTGCTTTGTATTACTCTTCTGTTCCTCTTTATTTTCTGCTATTTACATTCTAACAATACTAGATCAAATTCCACAATTTTATAAATAACAGAATTTACAGATAAATCTAAATTTCAGTGAGACAATCTGTAAATAAATGATGTAATCTGAGCGGTTATTTTAACATCACTCAACAGGTGAGAGACATGACTTTATTTTTTTAATTTCACAGGGACTGAAAGACTACACGCACAGAATCATCAGTGGAATCTGAAGAATTAGTGCAACATGATTGGCTCATATGTTTCCTTCTTCTGTTTGATTGGCTCTTGTTGCTCAGGGGTGGGAAAACTGAGGACTCTTTCTAATTTGTGCCTCCTGATCTGCTCCATCTTTCTGCCTGTTACCTAAGAATTTCTCATTTATATTTTGTTAATAGTCAACGGTACAATAGACCTCAATACATAAAATGTGCAATTCACTTATTTTTATTCCTATTTATCCCCTTCATATATTTTATTTATATATATATATGTGTGTGTGTGTATATATAATATTCTGCTCACGCTCTGTAACTTCTGTCGGTGCTGTGCTTTTGGAAACCGAATTTCCCAGAGGAACCCACCCGAGGGATCAATAAAGTTTTATCTTATCTTATATGATAGTTCTGGAGCACTGTTTGTATTTTAGTTGTAATTTAATGTTATTTAATCTCCACAGTTTAAAATGAAGCTCTGAGACGCTGATGTCTCGTTCTGTTGAGACTGTTTCCTTGACTTCTCTCTCCTTGTGTCCTTTCTGAGCTCCTCAGTGGGCCTTAGACACACTGGAGGGGTTTGTGCAGTCTGATCCTCTGATAAAAAAAAAAAAACATCACAGTGTGCTACACCCTCTGCTTTGAAAAAGGAAAATAAGTGAGAAGAAGCCTTTTACTGAGTTAAAGTAAACACACATCAGATTGTTCTCACTGATCGCTCTGATGATGAAAAACATGATGACCTGAAGCAAAGCTCAGAGTGTTTGCTGTGTGTTCTTTGGTGCTGATTCAGCAGGAATCAGTGAGAAGGTGCAAAAATAAATCTCTGTTAAACAGTCAACTGTCCAGTTCTTTTATTTCTTTGGTTCTCCACTTCAGTGGCTCAGATTCAAGGGAGATTAAAATCAAACAAATAACAGAATTAAACCAGGGAAAAAATCTGCACCAGGCTGAACCCCATAACAGTCGGGCAGTGGCTGATGTGAAGGTGAACACAGACAGTACATGAGAGAAACTGCTGTAAGTGATCAAATCAACACACATCGCACAACATTCCTCCTTCCTTACACACTTTCCTCCAGAAACCGAGCAGAAAAAAGACACCTGGACTGTTTCAGCAGCTCCTGGAGGAGAGGTGAGAAACAAATGAAATCTAAACCAGCTTTTTTACTCTTCAGGATTTCATGGCTGACTTCACACCTGCACAAACAGCAACAGTGTTTTTTATAGAGATCACAGCTTTTATAATCTTGTAAAACACTAAACCCAGAGAAAAAAAAAAAAAAAAGCATAAATTACTTTGTTTAAAATGTTTCATAAATAGGAAACGTAAAACACGAGTTTTTGTAACACTGTTTCAATTTTCCACTGAAGGAAGTTCAAGTAGCCGCTGAAGGAAATAAATAAATTTGAAAAATACCATAAAGTCAGTGTTACTGAGATGGTCCGTTTTGTAGAACAAGTCATTTTCCAGTCACTGCAGCATTAACTTCAGTTTTCATAAAACAAAATTTGTCATTTTTAGCTGCACAAAATTGCCTTTTGCAGTCTAAAATCTCTGTTTGTGTAAATTTAGGAAACTTTACAGAGTAAACAGTTGTAAAGAGGGAGTTATAAAAATGTTCATGACAGTCAACATGATGACTTTAAGTGTTTCACTCTGAGGTATTTTTCATGTCTGTAACATTGCCAAGGATGCATCACCATGACAACTAAGAAACAGAGCTTAAAGAGTGTAAACAATTTTATCCCAAACCGTCATCCTCATCTAATGTAATAGATTTAATTCTTAAAGTGATGCATTTTTAATTCATAAGTGTAGAAACCTGTGAGCTGTTAAATGATTCCCTCCATCACAAACCCCACAGATGTCCAAATGTAACATTTTTCACTCTTTAAAAAATGGGAAATATAAAGTTTATGTCCTGGGACCTAAATTTGAAGATATGAACCTGAGGGATGTTCATGTGTGAGTTCATATCCACAAACACATCACTCAGTTCTGCACCATTAGTACCTGTTTCCCTGCTCCAAACAGTGTGAAACCCTCCTTTAAAGTCTTTAGACTTTAAAAGGATCTCTGAGAAGCAGAAATCACATATTCAGCAACATTCCCTTTTCTTCTTTTAGAGATCAAATCATTCGGGACAAGAACAAACACACCAAAACTGACAGACTCACTATCAGTCCCACAAACCCTCCATGTCCTCCTGGAGGACCTGCAGGTGAGAAGAAGGTGTGAGCTGGTGGTGAGAGAAGAACATAAGAGAATCCAGAATTTTAGTCAGTTTTTCAGTCCCTGAAAACCAAATTTCATGATCTACATGTCCTCAGATCATCTGTTTGTTCCTGTGTTGAGTGACATGCTGGGAATTTGGAGCAACAGCAGGAGACTCAAGTGGAAAAGCCGTAAGATGTTTCAAACAAGTGCATTTCAACAGGAGGTTAGTATCAATCCTGATTCTCATTGTCACGGTTTATGTAGATAAAAAAAACAGCAATAACAAAGAGAAGCACAACAGGAACTACCAGACCAGCTATTAGTCCAACAGATCCACTCTCCTTCCCTCCATCCTCCTTCCCTCCATCCTCCTTCCCTCCATCCTCTGTGTGTCGTCCTGGCTGACCTGCAGGTGAGAAACAGGTGTGAGGTGTCAGCTGTCAGGTAGGTGATGAGTGAAGAACAGAACAGAATCCATTTCCTCTTCAAACTGCTGTCAGACATTATCTACTGCACTCTGATCACATCACTCAGACCAGCTGCTTTCTACAAAGTCTCATCAACAACATCTTTAGAAACAAACATCAACAACCAGGAAGCAGCTTCACCTCTGATCACACACACACTCAACTCTACTCACTCACCTGGAGGATCAACTGTCAGGTAGATGATGCTGATCGGATCAGATGACTCCAAAGGGAAACGACACTCGTATGTTCCAGCGTCATTAATCGTCACATTCTTCAGAATCAAAGACACGTCTCCATCCTTCATCTGTCTGTCCTGCAGATCCACCCGGTCCTTAAAAGATGGATGCTGGTCATCTGGAACAAAGTGTCCATCCCGGTACACAAGGACATATTCTGACTCCAGGTCAGCTCTGCTCCACTCTACAAGATCAATGTTGTTGTTTTGAGCTCGACATGTCAGAGTGACGTCCTGTCCAGACTCAGCTGTGATGCTTTTCTGGTCTGAAAGAGGAAACAACACAGAGCAGAGAGATTAAAGGGATCCAAGTATAACTGTTCACTTTTAAAGCAGCCAATCAGAAGACACTGAAGTTATGCACACTGGTCAAACCATCACACAAGTATTAAATGTTATTTAATATCATAGTTTTACATCTAGTTCCTATTTTTAATATGTCCGTTAATAAACTGAACAACATAGGCTAGTCTTGACAGTGTTTTCCCATCATGGCTGTAATAATCTATGGACATGTATACATTTGTTGCTGCTGTCCCTGATTTCTATGTTGGTGTGTATGAGTGTGTGTGTGGGTTTCAGGCATCATCAGGACTGGTGGGTGTGTCCCGCCTGGAGGCTGGCCACACCTGAAGAGGACGATCACACACACACACACACCTGCAGCGGATCAAGCCTCGTCATGGGAGCTTTTTAGCAGAGTGGCTGAGTTCTCACTGATGCTGGATTGTTGTGTAAGACTCCATGTCAGTGTCTGAGCTAAGAGTAAAGCCAGTTAGTGCATCCCTGCCAGAGTTTGTGTCTTACAGCTGCTTTTGGTGGTTTCCCCTCTGGAGGAGTTCGCAAACAGGAAGGCAGCGAGCTCAGGGAGTGCAAAGACAGACTTTTTGAGGAAAGACATGACACGGCAGTCAAGCAAGAGCACAGGGATTTATTGTCATTTGTTGCACTGTAAATAAACGCACTGTTCAGCACAAAGAGTCCAGCATTCATTCCCCACTTTTCCATGGTCTGCCTCACTGACCGTGACAATGGCAGATGGTAAATTAGTTCTGTTTGCATAGAACAGTTCAATTAAAAAAAATAATATAACTTTATGACTTCTTAAAGTCACCAAAATAAATGAATGTAATACTCTCATTTTCCATAACAATGCTGACATCAGCAAGTTCTCAGACGCCGCCGCCATTGTGGGTGGCGTGTTTGAGGGAAGCAAACTGGAGTAGTGGGGTCATCAATGACTTTGTCAGCTGGTGTGAACAGAACCATGTTTGCATCAATGCCAGCAAGACAAAGGACCTGATGATTGACTTCAGCAAGAAGCCAGCCCCTATTACACCAGTGAACATCCAGGGTTTGGACACTGAAACGGTGGAGGAGTACAAACACCTGGGTGTTCACCTCAATAAGAAACTGGACTGGTCCACAAACACACTCTATAAAAAGGGTCTATGTCGTCTCCACCTGCGGCAGCTGAGATCCTTTGGGGTGAACCGGACTCTCCTGAGGACGTTTTAGGACACTGTGGTGGCGTCTGCTATCTTTTTTGCTGTGGATTGCTGGATGGCAGAGAGGAACGGGAGGAAACTCAAACTGGTCTGGAGGGCCAGCTCTGTGCTGGACTGTCTGCTGAAGTTTATCGAGCCGGTTGGGGAGGACGGGATGTTGTCTAAGCTAACATCCATCATGGACAACACCTCCCAACCCCTGCATGAGACTGTACGAGCTCTGAGCAGCTCGTACAGCAGTGGACTTTTACACCCACAGTGTAGGAAGGAGCGCTGCTGCAGGTCATTCTTACCAGCAGCTCTCAGACTCTATAACACAGTTTAACACTGTTATCTTACTCATCACCTGTTTAATTGACGGATCCCATGTTTTTTTTATTGCTGCTACTTATTTGCAGCTTGTTTGTACACCGTTTATTTCACCAGGAGCATCCATACACCCCCCACACTTACATGTACAAATCTCTGTACATTTTTATCTGTGCATACGGTTGCTTATGCATATAAGACCACTTTGTGTCTTCCTTCTAAATGTCATATTCATCTTGCTATAAGAGCTGTGCGACGGCCAAATTTCTCATTCGTGGGATATTAAAGGTTCTCCAAAAGTCGATTCTGTTCATCTGGACGTAGCGTTTTGTGGGAGAAACGTTTCGTCACTCATCCAAGTGACTTCTTCAGTCTCAGCTGACTGCAGGTCAGATATTAAAGGTTTATTCTATTCTATGTCCAGCAGGGGGCGTTGCGCTCATTTGCTATATATTTGTGACGCATGTTTTTTTATTGGCTCAAAACGTGGTTGTTGCAGCTCCTCAAACCAATGGCCGCGGCAGGCTAAACATGAGGACACAGATGACGCGCAACAATGAACGCATAAAATACACTTCTGTACCATTTGCTCCTTTTATTCCACATGCAACTCTCTAATATACAAATCAGCGCCTGGGATTAACTATTAAACAAATGCACAGACCACAAACAAATAACTGTATCTCACCAACAACTGCACTACAATGCCAACTTACAATTTGGCCTATGGCATCAATTAGTGCACAAATATACATAAACCATCAAGTTCCAGTCAAAATACATCAAAATCATTCAAGCTGCGCTCAAGGTGCGGTCAACCGAAAGTTTTGCCTCATGCTCACCCTACCTTTCTGCTCATCAACATCAGGTGCTGTGAACAGGTGAGTGCAACCACATTTATCATCTACCACACCCATGAGACACGCCCCACACCCGTGCACCAATACAGTGAGTCCAATTAAACCAACCCACTTAGTAAAAAAAAAAAAAAGAACTCATATGGCTCCTACAGTGGTCATAAATATTTTGTACTTGTAAATCAGTTTTGTATGTGTAAAAAGGTGGAAATGACAGTCTTCATTACAAAGCTTTCTTCATTATTAGCATATTAGCATACATGTTTTTATTGAACATTTGAAGAACTAGCAAAAAAAACCCAGAAACTCTTGTAGAGGACATAAAGTCAGAGATAGAAACGACAAGGAGCAGGTGCATCTAGCACAGGTAGAGCTGCTGCAAAAACCCACAGAGCCCAACAGCCAGTGCAACAAACTCTGGATCCTTTGCTTTTAGTTAGCAGTTAGCATTAGCAGCACATCCTGCTAAACTGGAGTAGGGGGGTCATCGAAAGTCATCGATGACCGCCCCCCCCCCACCCCCACCCCCCACACACACACACACACACACACACGCACAAAATTATTTTTACACATACACAAATCTTTTTTACACACACACACAAATCCTGATTTACAAGTACAAAATATTTATGACCACGTTTTGAGCCCATAGTTTTTCTGTAACCCCCCCAAACACACACACACACATTTATGATAATCAATAAAGCAAAGGCCATAACTAATGCAAACTGTATTGTATACAACTGAACAGATGGTCTGATAAACAACTGATAAAGTCCCTGTACTACACTGCGCAATAAAGGAATAATGAAGCTCCTTAATATTAGGAGAACAGAACCGCCACGTACACAGTTTCTGTTCTCTCCACAGGAAGCATCATAACTAATCAACCCACTGATTCAATCATTTGTATTCTCTGATCAGCAAATGAATGAATAAACGTCAGTAACCTCCTGGCTGGTTATGTAGGTAAAATATGTCAAGTGCTCACTAATAAAAGCAGCAGGAAACACCCGAAAAAACATGTCACCAAGTAAGAACTCACTCAACATAATCGAAAGCATTATTAGCACATCTCACCTGCAGAAGTAAACTCCAGGAGGAAGGCAGAGGACAAAATCCACAAGTGTAACGTAGTTATCAAAACATCCATTCCAGCGCAGATTTTCCGATCAAGCCGTTGTTTTTCTGTTTTCTATAAATGATGTTCAAAATTAGTTTTTAATCGGCTAATCTACTGATAAATTCAGATTTTTAGATAAACCTGTATCTAGAGCTAATGTTTGAAAGAAAGAAGGGAGGAAAGTGCGTCTTCCTCTTTTATCACACATCTGTCGGAAACTTGGGGAGGCTTCTAGAAAGTGTGAGGGAAAGCGGGTGGGGGCTCTTTGAAGACTCCTCCTTGTGTCTCCTCCTCCTCAGTTCTGTTCCTACAGTAAATCAGAGGTAAACTACTGATTTTAATCACACTTTTGTATTCAGCTTGTCCCAGCAGAACCAACATGACTCATTTTCTTTGACACGTATCCTGATGAGAGGAGGCAGGGAGGCTGGAGCTTCACCCAGCAATCATAGAGGGAGAGGTGGGGACAGACACACAGGACAGACCAGGGTAACATGCCTTGTTTGGGATGTGGGACGTAAGCCAGGCAGACAGGAGAGGAGAGGTGACTTCTTAGTCAGCTATGCTCCTCTTGGCAGTCCCAACCATGTATTATCTGAATGGTGATAATTATTCTCTTCAAAAGAACCCAACACATTTCTTTTCAAATATAGAAATAAAAGAAAAAACAACCTAAAACAAACAATGAAATCATTATCATTTGCTGCCCACAGCTCTGCTTGCCAACATAAGGGAAAGTAAGATGTTTTCCCTGTGAGTCACACCGCTGAACGGCTGTGTACTGCCTCTGCTATGGATGGGCAGTCAGCTAAACTCCTTCCCCACATCAAGACTCTGATGACACGATTCCCGGTTCACAGGTTTATTGACACAGGGAAAGGTGAAACTGTAACAAACAGTACAAGGCATAATCACTGTACTTATTCACCATGCACATACATAACAATGAAAATATATTAACCCAGTTTTTTTAATATGTCAACATGGAATGTTCATATGAATTACTTCCCTTTTTAACTCAAATACAAACGTCAAATTATGATTTTAACAAGTCTTGCTATAATGAATGCCTCCAATTCGTTTGTCATTCCCCTTTAACTAGCTCCGTAAGCGATTGCTAGCATAAACTGCATAAGATTGGTTTTATCATTAAACTTACAGAAAAATGAACTTACTTGAAAGAAAGTGGTCTATACATGCACATAAAATATAAAACAAGTCTATACATACCCACAATGCTACCAAAGGCATAGGATGTGTGTGGATGCCACTGGATTTATCTGGCTAAAGCCACCATGCTGCACATGCCTTCTCCTTAATTCACAGACTTACTTCCTGTTTACCGACGACATCATGTCCTATTACCGACTACAGGTTTTAAGGTGGCACCAGAGAGTTACAATTGCATATTTAAACATTTACCAAATCAAAGAAAACAGTCTACCTTAAAAACTTTTGATATCAGAACACTCCCCGCCTGGCGTGATTAACGCCACCACACTTTGTCAATGACAGTTCAACACCTAGACATCTGAAGCCAGAAGAAGTACTATTTCTGTAATGGGTCTCACAAACAATGTTTCTCCTCCTGGCTTGATGACCTTGACCTCGACCTGGCGAACTTTACCATCTTTGCTTTGGAAGGTCTGTGTTACCAGACCAAGTGGCCACTTATTTCTTTGTACTTGACTGTCCTTGAGGAGAACAACATCCCCTGGCTTAATGTTTGGGTTAGATGACTGCCACTTCCTACGTGATTGCAATGTTGGAAGGAACTGCTTGCGCCACCTGTCCCAGAAGGTGTTAGACAGGTGCTGGACTTGTCTCCACTGATGCTTGTAGAGGTCAGCGGCTCCAAACTCTCCTGGAGGAGCAGGAACACAGTTTACCTTCTGTGTTAGAAGAGCAGCTGGCGTAAGAATGAATGAGTTGTCGTGGTCAGTTGTTACAGGAACAAGAGGCCGGGCATTAATGATGCCTGCTACTTCTGCCATGAAAGTTACCAACACTTCATGGGTAAGCTTCCCCTTGAGCTGGAGGAACATGGAGTCAAGAATCCGTCTAGCCAGACCAATCATCCTTTCCCACGTTCCACCAAAGTGGGAGGCATGTGGAGGGTTGAATGTCCAAGAGCATCCTTGGGCTGACAGGTAAGACTTGACACCATTGTGGTCGATGTTAGAAGGTATCTTCAAGGACTGACAAGCACCCACAAAGTTAGTGCCTCTGTCTGATTGAATAGTTTTGACCGGCCCTCTAACTGCTAGAAACCGCCTTAATGCGTTGATAAAGCTGGATGTGTCGAGGGATTCTATGACTTCAATATGTACGGCTCTTACACTCATACATGTAAAAATCACGGCCCACCTTTTGCTGTGTGAGAGGCCTCCTCTAGTCCGGCGTGCAGAAACACTCCAAGGACCAAACACATCAAGGCCAACATTTGTGAAGGGGGGGTCTGTTGAGAGACGATCTGCCGGAAGGCTGGCCATTTTTTGGCAGCTTACTGGAGCTCTAAGTCTTCTGCATGTCACACATCGGTAGATGATGCTGCTCACTTTTCTCTTTCCACCAACTATCCAAAACCCAGCTGCACGGACAGCCCCTTCCGTAAAGAGACGCCCTTGATGGTGAACTTGTTCGTGGTACTGTCTAATGAGCAGGGTTGCAATATGATGATTCCCTGGAATAATCACAGGAGTCTTCTCACTCTGAGCAAGACTCGAATAGTGAAGACGACCTCCGACTCTTAGTAGGCCATGTGCATCAATAAAGGGATCGAGACTTTTTAGAGGACTACTTCTGGGAACCTCTTTGTGTATTATGATACATTTGATCTCCTCGCCATAAACCTCTTCTTGGACTGTTCGAATGATGATGTCTGAGGCTTGGGTGGATTCCTCAACACTAAATCCTGTCTTGCAAAGATGCCAGCCCTTACAAGGTTTGTTTGTTGTGATCATGTTGTAACAACTGGCAATATGTTTCAGATGGGCGATTGCACGAGTCAGTGACTGCCACGAAGAAAACTTGGTGAATCGTTGGGACCGAAGTTGCTTGGATGTTGTTGCAGTGCTTAATGTGGACACAAGCGGTCGGATGTCTGGATCTAAACCTGGGTCCACAAGATCAAAGGTGATGTCAGGGACGTCTTACTCTGGTTTGGACAGAAACCTGGGTCCACTAAGCCAGTTGGTGTCTTTTAAAGTGCCTGCAGCAACCGAACGTGTTGCATGGTCTGCAGGGTTCTGGTTTGTGGCCACGTAGCGCCACTGGCGTGGACTGGAGGATCTTCGAATGCGCAGGACACGATTACTTACGTACACATAAAAACGCCTGGTCTCATTACAAATGTAGCCCAGAACCACCTTACTATCTGTGTAATAAGTCACAGCATTAAGCTGAAGATCAAGTTCTGCTGAGATCAGGTCTGACAACTCAACAGCCAGTACTGCTGCACAGAGCTCTAATCTTGGGATTGTGTGCTCTGGACGAGGAGCCAGCTTGGCCTTTCCCATGACAAACCCGACATGCTGGTTTCCAGCAGTGTCTGTGACTCTAAGATATGCTACTGCAGCAATAGCTTTTGTTGAAGCTTCAGAGAAAACACACAATTCTCTGTTGACAGCTGTCGATGGTGAAGTTTCAGTGTAGGGTCTGGGTATTGTCAGACTTGACAACTCTGTCAGTGAAGCTCTCCACGAGGCCCAAGCTTCCTCCTTGTCTCGAGGTAATGGCGCATCCCAGTCACCATTCTCAGCAGTGAGCTCTCGCAGAATGGCCTTGCCTTGTATGACAACTGGTGCTACAAACCCAAGAGGGTCGTAGAGACTGTTAATGACAGATAAGACTCCCCGGCGAGTATAAGGTTTTGTCTCCTGGGAGACACTGAAGACAAAGCAATCTGTTTGAAGGTTCCAGTTGAGCCCGAGACTGCGCTGCATCGGTACTGTGTCTGCATCAAGGTCAAGATCTTTAAGGTCACTTGCATAGTCTCTTGAAGGAAAGGCTCTCATGACCTCCTTCTTGTTTGCTGCGATCTTATACAGCCTCAGGTTAGACCTGGAGAGGACATCCTGTGTCTTTTTTAACAAGTTGATAGCTGCTTTGACTGTAGGCAGAGACTTCAGTCCATCATCTACATAAAAGTCTCGCATCACAAAATGCTTTACATCAGGGTCAGCATGGAACTCACTGACCTGAATGGATTGATGCAGGCCGTAAATAGCCACTGCAGGCGAGGGGCTATTCCCGAACACGTGGACTGTCATGCGGTAGTCCACGATATCTTTGGAGAGGTCATTATCACGGAACCATAGAAACCTCAAGAAGTTTCTGTCCTCTTCTCTGACCAAGAAAGAGTAGAACATTTGTTCTATGTCTGCTGAGAATGCAACAGCTTCCTTTCTAAAGCGAATCAATACACCCAGCAGTGTGTTGTTCAGATCAGGCCCCGTCAACAGCACATCGTTGAGTGACACACCATTGAATCGAGCACTGGAGTCAAAAACTATTCTGATCTTCTTTGGTTTCTTGGGATGGTACACACCGAATGTTGGTAAATACCATCGCTCTTCCTCCTCACCCAACGGAGGAGCCAACTCTGCATGACCATTTTTGAACATCTGTTCCATGAAGCTAAGGAAGTGTTCCCTCATTTCAGGCTTCCTCTCAAAGTTGTGAATGAGAGACTTGAGACGCTTCAGTGCCTGAGGCCTGTTGTTAGGAAGCTGCTGACGTGGACTCTTGAAGGGTAAAGGGGCTACCCAGCTGTTATTTGTGTCTTTCTGTAGTCCAGCCTTCATTATTTTCATGAATGAAGCGTCCTGAATTGAAGGAGCAACTTGGTTATCCTCTTTGGTCCTCTTGAACACATTGCATCCAAGATGGTCAACATCGCAGATGGACTCTTGTTCAGGACATGTTGGAACATGGTCTGCAACCTGGATGGCGCTGTACCTTTCTTTAACACAAAACACATTAGGGCATGGGTTAAAGATAGATGGCCTTCGCAGCTCTGTGGTATTTGTATAGAGGGAGCTGATTGCTGATGGCCTATGGACACTGCCGAGACACACATTGCCCACAACAACCCACCCCAGATCTAACTTCTGAGCATAGGGCTGGTTGTGTGAACCATTCACCTGTTTGCGGACTTTATGTAGTCTGATAACGTCCCGCCCTAGGAGAAGCATGATCTGGGCATTTGGGTCCAGATCTGGGATGAGGTGTGCCAGTGACTTTAAATGTGCATGATGAATAGCGACATCAGGGGTTGGGATCTCATCCCTGTTGTTGGGAATTTCATTGCATTCTGTGAGACTGGGTAATGGAATGCGGACAGTCCCATCAAGAGATTCCACCTCATAGCCACTTGCCCTCCTACCTGATGATTCTTTTACTCCTGCACATGTTCTCAGTATGTATGGCGCACATGGGCTTTTGTCACCAAACACTTCAAAAAACTGTGAGCGAACTAACGACCTGTTACTTTGCTCATCCAAAATTGCATACAGCTTCACTGCTTTTTCTCTGTTCCCAGCTGGATATACCTTCACAAGGCATATTTTGGAACAGGATTGGTCCATCAGATCTCCCCCGCAAACCTTTGTGCATTTGGCTGTGATGTCCGATTGAGGCAAAGTTTCAACTTCCTCCCCGCCATGGTCTGGAGCAGGGTCCTTCACTTCTATCCAAGGTGCAGGCCCTGGATGTAGAGCTGTGTTGTGCCTTTCACTTTTGCACTCAGAACACTGCACTTTGACCTTGCAATCCCTAGCAAGGTGCGATGATGCTGAACAGCATTTGAAACACAAATTGTGCTCCTTCAAGAACATCTTGCGCTCATCAATCAGTTTTTCTCTGAATGCACGACATTTGTGTAATGGGTGTGGTTTCCCATGAATGGGGCATACTTTATCACAATCATCAAGCTTTGATGAGAACTTACTAGAATCAGAACTAGTTCTGGAGAATACGTCCGTTTTACAGACTGAGATTCCTCTATGCTTGTTTGGCTGCCACGCTAACTTTTCAGTCCTGGGGCTGATGTCTGTCTGAGTGATGAAGTTGAAGCTTGGATCGTTGGCAATGCTAGCCTCCCGGCTAACAAACTCTACAAAAAAGGTAAAGGGCGGATACGGCACATGCTCTCGCCACTTGTACGATGCGCCAGCTGAAGCCCACTTTTCTTGCAGACGAAAGGGGAGCTTCTGCACGATTCGGTTGACACCTCTTGCTGTGTCAAGGAATGAAAGTCCAGGTAGGTCTCCTTCATCCTTAGCTGAAAGAAGTTCCATCAGAAGATCACTCAACTTTGTTAACTTAGCATAGTCTCGATTTCCTACCTTTGGAAATGTGTCAATGCGCTTGAAGAGCGAATCCTCTATTGCCTCTGTTGAGCCGTAGGTTCTATCGGGTCTTTGCCATATCATATCCAGCCCAGCTCCTGGATGATTAACATGAATTGCTCTGATCTGCTCTGCGTGTTCTTTTGACTCCTTGCCAAGCCACTTTAAAAGAAGATCCATCTCTTCACTCACAGTCAAATCTAAGCCACTGGTTGCAGATAGAAATGAGCGTTTCCAGGCTCTGTAGTTCTGTGGCTTGTCATTAAATTGAAGTAAGCCTGTAGACACAAGTTCACGGCGTGCAAGATATCTCACAAAATCATTTGGGTTGGGGCTGCCATAGTTGGCGTTAGGAGATATGGGATAGGCTGAGGGAAATGCACCACTATAGTCATTTTGAGATCCGAGATTCTGGGTTGGAGTAGCAGAACTGTGTTCAAATCTTACTTGTCGTGGCTCGTGAACATCTTCATCCTTACAGATCTGAACTCCATGTGAGCTGGGGAACGGCTGTGATTTTATTGGCGTAACGCTTTCATGCCGCTGATGCTCTGTCTCTGATACTTTGCCTTGGTCTGCAACATACTGTTGTGTCCGTTGAATAGTTTCTAGAGGGTCGGAATCTAGTACAAGGTCACAACTACGTCTTTCACTATTGATATCAGCTGCAGCTTCTAGCACTTCTGCCTCCGCAATGGCTGCAGCAGTTTCTTTCTTATATTCTAGCATTTGCATTGAGGCTTCCAATTTAGCCTTTTCTAGTTTTAGGTTTATTTCCTCCTCAGCATAAGAAAGACAAGCCTTTGCTGCTTCTGCACGTGCTCGTGCCTTGGCTGCAGCAGACCCAGTTGATGATGCATAGGAGTGCACAGAAGGAGCGTGCGAATGCGTTTTTGGCATGGTTGTTTCTTCTGACTTGGATTGAACAATTTCTCAGCGAATTTCTGCTTAGATGTGCTAATTGTCCATTAGTTGATTGTGATAATGGTCTCCCTACCATCTGTCGGCATTTCCACGTTATCTTGCCCGCTAGGAAGTGTGGTTTCACTGTACTGCCTCTGCTATGGATGGGCAGTCAGCTAAACTCCTTCCCCACATCAAGACTCTGATGACACGATTCCCGGTTCACAGGTTTATTGACAAAGGGAAAGGTGAAACTGTAACAAACAGTACAAGGCATAATCACTGTACTTATTCACCATGCACATATATAACAATGAAAATATATTAACCCAGTTTTTTTAATATGTCAACATGGAATGTTCATATGAATTACTTCCCTTTTTAACTCAAATACAAACATCAAATTATGATTTTAACAAGTCTTGCTATAATGAATGCCTCCAATTCGTTTGTCATTCCCCTTTAGCTAGCTCCATAAGCGATTGCTAGTGTAAACTGCATAAGATTGGTTTTATCATTAAACTTACAGAAAAATGAACTTACTTGAAAGAAAGTGGTCTATACATGCACATAAAATATAAAACAAGTCTATACATACCCACAATGCTACCAAAGGCATATAATACAATATAATAGACTAAGTTTCATCATCCGAGCGACATACGATGTGCTACCTTCCCCAATAATAAATAAATGTGCAGATGTGGTTCAGAAAGGACCCATCCTGCCCCCTGTGTACAGTCCCAGCAACACTCAAGCACATCTTGGTTGGTTGTAGCACTAGCCTTACTCAGGGCAGATACATGGAGACACAACCAGGTGTCTAGCCAAGAAAGGTGAGTGCAAAAGAAAATCCATCAACACTCAACCTTTCACGAACCAAGCGGAGCGTCAGTTTTCATCAACATTTGTCCAGGAGGGAGACAAGCCGAGGACAAGCTCCCCAAACCCAGACCTGGGCCCGCTGAAGGCCGCCAGGGATTGGCAGATGCAGGTGGACTTGGATCAGAGGCTAATTTTTCCCACAGAGATCGTAACAACTACTCTGCGACCAGACCTCGTCCTTTGGTCTAACTCCCAAAAACTTGCGTACGCCATTGAGCTGACGGTACCAGGGGAGGAAGCAATTGAGCGTAAGAAGCTGCGCTATGCCAACTTGGCAGCTGAGGCAGAGGACAGAGGCTGGAAGATCAAGGTGCGCCTGGTGGAAGTGGGGTGCAGGGGCTTTGTTGCCAGTACAACAGCAAAACTGCTTAGAGAGATTGGAATCAGAGGACAGTGGGGAGGTACAGCCTGATCCAGAGGGGAGGTGTGGGCAGCCAGATCAGCGCCCCCCTTCCGGCTCTCTTCTCTGCTCTCTCCTATCTTGTCCCTTTTGTCTTACATCACCTTTTCTATCCCTTCTCAGAAGTAAGGCTCCATAAATGCTAAAGAGGTAAGTATTATTTCTCAGTTGCAGTGAATAGATAAAAATAAACTGTAGGAAACTAAACAGAAGAAAGAAGAAGAGAAATAACAATTTAACATAAACCAGTGACACACTCCAGGGCCTGATCAACCCTGGCAGGGCCTCCTTGGATGATGTGTGCTGCTGGCAAAGTTTCTGGGCTGCTTTTTCTCATAACAGCCGTCCCTCAACATCTAAAGCAATGCATTATCAGGGACTGTAACATCTAGTCCTTTTTACTGAATCTGTTAAAGAGTCAACATTCCAGTTTTAAAATTCCTTTTGTTGTTTAAGGCAGTGGGTTAGTGCATCATATTCACAGGGAAATTAAAGTCAAACAAAGAACAAAAATTAAACCAGGGAATAAGGGGTCTGAGTTCCCTTCCCAGACCCCTTAATGCCCACTCACATCCTGGGCCATCTGACCTCAGGAAATGACATGATAGGGTCGGGCCAGGTTTCACAATGAGCTCACCTGAAACCTTGACTGATTGTGACCTACACCCGTTTTTACACCTTGGCTCATGTGGTTAGGTAGAGGATCATCAGGGGGTCCTTTGTCCCTTTTTGTCCACTGCGCCTTATTGCTAAGGCTAAGCACTATGTCCCTCATAAAGATCTTGAAAAGCTCATTCATGCTTTTGTGACTTCTAAATTGGATTACTGTAATTCCCTCTACTTTGGTCTTCACTCCGCTCTCCTTCACAGACTTCAGCTGGTCCAGAATGCTGCGGCTCGCCTCCTGACTGGCACTAAAGCATGCCTCTATCACCCCAGTTCTTATTGAGTTGCATTGGTTACCCATAAAATATCGCATTGAATTTAAAATATTGTTGCTCACCTTTAAAATTATAAATAATATAGCCCCTCGTTATCTTGTCGATCTTTAGTCTATATGTCCCTGGGCGAGCCCTCAGGTCTTCAGCCCAATTACTCCTGGCTCAGCCTAGATCTAGACTTAAATCTAGGGGTGACCGTGCTTTTGCCCTGGTTGCACCGAATCTGTGGAACAACCTTCCTATCGCTATCCGTGCATCAGACTCCGTTTTATCTTTTAAATCCCGTTTAAAAACTCATTTATTCAACAAAGCTTTTCCATCTAGTTAGCGTCCCTGTTTTATATTTGGTTCAATTTCTTATTTATGTACTTTATCTGTTCTTAGTAACTTTGTTCTTATATTCCCTTTTATTGTTGTATAATTAGTGCCCTTAACCTGATGACATATGTGGTACTTTTTTAATAGTCTTTTATTTATTGTCTTAATTTTCCTGTTTTTATTGTAAAGCACTTTGGTGTACCACTGGTCTTTTAAATGTGCTATACAAATAAAGTTGTATTGTATTGTATTGTAGGGTTAAATCTGGGACTCTCCACCGTTTGACCTTAGAACTGAAGAAGCTTCTCGGATGAGAGGTGAAACGTCTTCAAGCAACTTAAAGAAGTCCAGACGCTTTTCTTTACAAGCTCTTTAGACTACGATGACCTGGATGACTGAGAACCTTCACAGACATAATCCCAAACTTCATTTTAAACTTTCCCTCTGTCCTCTTCATTCTCATTAATTCAATTTGTGGTTTTTTTTTCAGTACCAGAAATAATGGTATGTGATGGTTTTCTTGTCTAAAAGAGGAAACAACACACAGCGTTAAGGTTAAAGGTCAAAGGACAACTGCTCAATCTGCTGTTGTGGAATCCTCTGTAAAAAAAAGTTCTGCAACACAGTCAGCTGTGGTCAAGCTATTTTAATTACTGCATGCACGCAGGAGAGCCAACACACATCAAACATGACCGTTCACAGTCATGCCAGCTCTGCCCTTGGTACACCTCAGCTCCTCTCTTATACCCCCACACACTTACGTACAACAGGTTCCTGTCCCACAGGCTGTGTCTGGCCAGAGAGCAGCTCCCACTGTCTTTTCCCAGGAAGCTCCTGGCACTGGTCATCTTGGGAGCTTTGTCCTTCTGAGTAAAATAGTTAGCGGATAACGTAGTGAAACATTGTTACGCCAAGCTAAGCAGTTTCCACAGGGTCATACTGACACACACACATACTTCCTCTAAGCAAACAAAGGTTATGCCAAATCCTACAGTGAGATTGTAAACACATAACAGATGTGAGGATAAACTAAAATTTCTATAACACTAAAGCAGCCAATGAAATGTGATCGGAGTTATTCAGACAGATCAAACCACCACCTGAAATGTTGCTGACACACAGCTTCTGTATGTCTGCAGTGAACACAACAAAATGTAAAGTACTGTTTGGTGTGGTGAGGATGAAACTTATGCATAAAGGTGATCATACACAGACATACTCATTTGCATTTCTGGTTTTACTATTAGAGAGTTAATTAAACGTAAGTTACGACTTGTTAATTACATTCAGCACGTTTGTATACATTTCATTTACAGAGCGCTCTCCACACCTGTAAGCCAGTGTTTGCATTCCTGTGCTGTTGTGTTGAAGAATGACAGTAAAGATGTTTATTTAAGAGTCCTGTGTGTTCTGACTGAACATCACTGCTATCTAACCAAGGCCTATACGGGCCTGAGTGAACACAAAGCTAGCATCACCACTGACACGGACTTTCATTCCTCAATCAATAAAAAGAATGAAAAGTTTCAGAAACTCTGATCTGTCTTCTTGTTTCTGTCTCACAGGAGCAGACTACGGTGGCCCTGAGAGGCCAAAAGGACTGCAACTTCAGAAAACACTTGCAAAAAGAAAAATGCTGCAAAAAGAAAAACACTTGCAAAAAGAAAAATGCTGCAAAAAGAAAAATGCTGCAAAAAGAAAAACGCTGCAAAAAGAAAAACGCTGCAAAAAGAAAAACGCTGCAAAAAGAAAAATGCTGCAAAAGCACACACAACACAACGGAAATAGGAAAAAAGACAACGGAAATGTTTCTGGGGAAACAATAACCGGACGGACCAGTTGCACGAACCAAAACATGCTAACAAGTGCACTGGGACTGGTAGACACTTCAACGAAGTGGAAGCAGAGCGGCCAAAGAGTAAACTTTCAAAAGTAAGTTCTGAATATTATGTCACTTATTTATGTGCACATGTTTAATAACGAGGAACATTAAAACATTACTGTTGGCCACATGCCGGCAAAGTTATGTGACATTTGCGATGTTTGTACTTTCAGCGTTTACTTTGTTTTAAAGTCTTTACTTTATACGCCGTTCAATAGTCGACCTTAATCTTACAGAGAATGTGATGATTTTGTGGATAATTAAAGTCAGTCATATATCCACAAACACAGTCTGTTTGGCCTCTCAGGGCCACCGTAGCAGACTGAGCTTTAGCAGCCAAGCAACTTTATCTTTGATTCTGAGTTAGAGTTAAAGAAGTTTTACTGCCAGATGTTATCAAATATTTCGTTTTCTTACTTATTTATAAGTCAGCATATAACTAAGAAAAAGCCTGGTTTGAAAGTCTGTCTTTAAACAAAGTTGAAGGAAGTACACATCAGGCTCATTGAATGTTTTGATGATGAATAATGTCGCCACCCCCTAAAACAAAGCTCCCCTGTTGGCTGTTTGGCAGCCGTTCATCAGGTTTTCCATGAGAAGAGACATGCAGCAGCTGAGAGGTGGAGGTTTCATTTCCGTTAAAAAGTCGAGAGCCCACTCTGATATTCCTGTGTTTCTTCAAAGCAGTGGATTATTGCAACATATTTACAGCACAGACTGAAGACTTCTTATAAGCGTGAACACAGAGAACAAAAGAAAAACAACCAGGTGTCCAACTTGAAAATAATAACTAAATCTAAAAGTTTTTTTTTATCCTGATCAGAGTCTGTGCCTGTCTAGCAGTAAACTTTATGTCCCTTTACTCCTCTTTGACCCGTATCGGTCGTCTGCTGCTGTTCTTCTGATGAGTAGAAGGCAGCTGCTGGAGGATCGCTCTCTTTAAAACCAAATCCAAAGATTTCACTTATAACAGAACTAATGCTGGTGCAATTCCAATATTTGGAACATTAAGATTTATAAATCAGCTATAATGTCCTATATCAATACAAATAACACCATGTAACAGTTTTTTTCTTTTCTTTTTTAAGTCAAAAAACAGGAAACTGGACGGCGGCACATGTTGTTCACATCAAAACTCTTTGACCACAAAGTCTCACATGTATCATCACAGTTCACACACAGGAAAACAAGAAAAAATGTGTATACATTTCTAATCTATTAAATGTATATTATATTTAAATATATAATGTTTAATGTGAAATGCTGAAGTACAGAATAGTTTAGTTGTTAATTTAACTTTCAATTTGAAATGCAAAGGTCCTCACACAGACAACAATGCTTCCTGTGCATCGTGTGACTGTTTTTGTTGTTGTTGTTTTAACAGGTCACCTCAGCATCACCTCTACATGTGTTTGTTTTGTATCCACTTTTGATGATTTTAATTTGAACTGTTCAATGTTTGATATGTCAGCTTTGTGGCACTCAGAAGCCAAAAACTGTAGATTTGATTTTGAAGTGAAATGTCCCTTTAAAACTGGTTTTATAACCGTTACCCAGAGAGTCTGAGCAGGATGTGTGTCTCACCTTCAGGTTTCCTCTGAACACATCGTCTCACCAGTACAACCAGTACAACCAGCAGAAGCCCAAATATGGAGGAAATAGACATTATCACAGAAAGAGCAGGAGAGGATCGCTGAGGAGGAGGAGGAGGAGAGGGAGTCAGTGGAGTCTGATGGAGGAGGAGAGGAACCTGCAAATACTGAGAAAAAACAGCAAAAAAACAGTCTTTCTAATAAGTTTGAGTCACTTTGGGTTTAAAATCTGCAAAATAAACAAAAGCCTCACCTGTGACAGTGATCCAGCTGGATGGAGACTCTCCATGACCGCTGATGTCACACTTGTAGAGGCCTTCATCAGACCTGGAAACAGGAGGAGGATGATGTCACTGATGTGACTGAAGACGAGTCTGTCTGCAGCTAACTGCACCATGTTCTTAATAAATGTGTCCCACAGTCTCCTGGAAGAGTGAGTCAGGTTTACAGTCAGACAGGGGAAAGTTACTGACCTTAGTTTGTGGTGCAGCTCAGCAGTGAGATCAGAACTACAGAGAAATTAAACTCAGGTTAGTTCAGAGTAGAACTATGAATGTGAATATGAGAAGAACTATGTGGGAGTATTTCTAATCCAACTCAGGCAATATTTGTGTTCAATCCTGCCCACAGGTAAACTGTGTTTAACTAAAGTGCCAGATGTTTGCCGTGCTCTCGGATGCACTAATCAGTGTTTATTTACAGCTGAAGAATGTAGAGTATGACACCAACATGTGAGCACACCTCTCCTAACGCTGCCTTACAGACTGTTTATGTGCACTGAATGTGCAATTTCATTAAAATAAGAACAGAATAAATAAAAACAAATTCAACAAAAATCTCTGCTTTGAATTAAAAACAGTTGCAAACTCTGAGACACAGTTCAAAGAAATACATTCAAACACACTGGTTCTTTGGACCAGTAAGAACACACATTTGTTAAAATTAATTTAAAATTTGATTGATATCGCAGACGTAATCACTTTGTAGAGAATCTCTAAATCTGAAAAATATGTTCCATGTAATGTGAAATTTTTCTTTCCCATGCAGAACCAATCCTGCACTGCAACGGCACATCTGGACGCTTTAGCTGTTTTCTGCAGCATTCTTAACAGAAATGAAGGCAGAAATCTTCCTTTTATCTCATTTTTACTTTTACTGAGATGTATGTGATCTGAGGCCGTAAAATATGGGATAAAGTTAAGTAGAAAGGACAGGTGCAGAGTTGAGATGAGCTCTTCTATGAGGACGTTCAGGTAATGGCAAACTTTTATTTTTTTTTTTAATTATACAATGAAGGAGGCGTACGGGGTCAAGGGCAGACTTTCAGGAATCTTACATGCTACACAACCTCTACAGCAGTGTCCTTGAGTCATATCGGGGTGTGCATGGGCCGCTTTCCTCTGAAGTCGAATACCAGTTTTGTTTGGGGTCTTTTCTGCATTCAGGAACAAGTTTCTGTTACTGCACCATCCTGCAAAAAGTCTCACACCCTCCCTCTAGTCCTTCTACATGCTGCTAGTGTCTGCATCATGTTGTTTGTGTCTGTATTGTCTGTCCACTCTGTTAACACTAGAACTGGAACGTCAAAGCTCCTGCAACTCTTTAAGAAACCCCCCCCCCCCAAAAAAAACAAAGATCTCATATTTCATGACTTTTCCTAAAATGAGGTTAATCATTCAGTCATTTCACCTCATAGAAATTAATATAGAGCCACTACTTGGGCCAGGTTATTGTTTACACATGAAGGCTCCTGTAACACGAGGCAGAGCTGGCTAGATATGATTCATAAATATACAGGAGTTTGTAGTTAAGCAGAGGATTTTGAGCCAGAGCAGAGCTGGTCAGAGTGGGGAGTGTGTGACTGACTGTCTGGAAACTGGGCAGGTTCCTGGCTGTGTGCAAGCAGGAGAGGACTCAAATGCAGACTCATGGAGGCGAAGACAACACAGCTTTATTTGCTGGCTGGTAAAACAATACAAACTACTCTGGGAAATAATATAAACTAGACACACAGAAAGGCACTCAGGGAAACACATGAGAGTACAGAAAGAAACACAGGGCTAAAATACACTGAGGGCAAACGAGGGAATGAGACACAGCAGGGAGTAATCACAGCTGAGGAGACCAAGGGGAAGCAAAAGTAGAAACATTGGCTGTATCCCAATTCAGGGTCTGCAGCCTTAAAGGCCGCATTTTAAGGCCGATTACGTCACAGCGACGCGACGAAGGCTGTCCCAATCTAAAGGCTGCTCAAAATGCGACCCTCAAATGCGTCCTTCATTTCCCTGAATTTTAAGGACGTGGCGGTGTAGACTTCGTGGCCCAACATATCCCAGAATGCATAGCGCGGGGGTGGGTGTGGATAATTTTGCCGAAAAAAAAAACGGCAGATGAGGGGCGCCCGAAGAGTAAACTTTAAGTAAGTACTGAATATGATGTCACTTATTTATGTGCAAATGTTTAATAACGAAGAACATTAAAACATTCCTGTTGGCCACATGTCGGCAAAGTTATGTGACATTAGTGACGTTTGTACTAACTTGGTTTTAAAGCCTTTACTTTAAAGTATACGCTGTTCAATAGCTGAGCTTAATCAGAGAATGATCAAAGCTCATGTAGAAACAAACAAACAAATGAACAAAAGATTTTCTCCTTCATTTCTGTCAAACAAAGCTGTATGAAACGTTTCCAGCTGTTAGTATCATGGTTGCTAGGCAACCTAGGCAGGGCAACGGAGGCTAGACCGTCCCATTTCACAAGCCTCTCACTTCCGGCCTTAGCGGTCTTTAAGTACGCGGCCCTTGAGGATCGTTGAGGCTGCGTACTTTAAGGCTGCAGACCCTGAATTGGGATACAGCCGAGGAAAGCGTACCGACGAGAATGCTGGGCTTTCTGTTTTACATGACCTCAGGAGGGGTCTTTGAAGGCACCACGAGGGAACGTTAAGTTTCGTTTCTGCATCTCAGCTGAGAGCGTCACCAAAGATCACTGATCAGCCATTGGTCTGTAAATAAGTGATTTATCTGTGTTTTTTCTGAGGAGGAGAGGGGCTGTTTCTTGTAGCATGACGTGAGTCCACATTAGCTTCACAGCAACTTTCTGGTTTCTGAAAACCACCACAAATAATACAGATACTAACGGAGGTGGCAAAAGTACAGACAATCTGTAGTCCAGTAGTAAAAACACTCAAGTAAAAGCTGAAGTACAGATTCAACTTCTTTGCTCAAGTAAGAAAAAAGTTTTTTTAAAAGGTAGAAAAAGAGTCCAGGAGTTCAAAAATGAATGAATAAAATATGATAATAATTAACTGAAACTGGAATTAATAAATAAATAGATAAACAATTAAATGTCTATTTATTTTATTGAAAACATGCAATAGAGTATTTATTTCCAGTTTTAATAAATTACATTGACATTTAATTATTTTTTCTTCTCATTTTTTCCACAAGTGGACCTTTTGCTATACTGGTCCACTTGATTGTCATAGTTTATTCAAGCTTTATTGTTTATTCTTATTTCAAGTTAATACAATCAGAACGGACAGGACTCGGGGACAGGAAAGAGAAATAAGAAAAGAGAAGTTGGGAGTAAAGTAAACAGAAGGAGAGAGAAAGAACAAGAGGGGAGAGAGAGAAAATCACTAAAAATCTGCTTCGCCAACTGCTGAAAAACAAACAAGCAAAATGAAAAGAGCACAGTAGGAAAACTGCAGCAACAAACAACATAAGCACAGGTAGCAGTAAACCCATCTACCCAGTCTACCCATCACTGGGCAGAGTCACCACACCACCTGTGTGCAATCAGCTGGCCGACTCTTAAGACCAGCGTTCTCAAACGTTGCTCGCCGGAATGTCAGCTAACCCACGTTAGTGAGAGTCATAGCTCAGTAAATCGTCTTTCAGTGTTTTTTTTCTTTCTTTTCAAGCTGATCCTGTCTAGTCTCCACTGCAGCTTCTCTGAGGGTTGGATCTTGTTGTCAGTAACCATAACAATTTCCTATCGCTGGTTTGTTTTCTGTTCTTGGCGCTATACGCCTGCCTGCCTCCCTGCCCAACACTTCACAGTGAGTGTATGCGAACTGACTAAGCCTCACCCGGACCTCTATTCCCCTCCAAGACTCACCTTCCTATGGGGATAGTTACAAAGCTTTCTTCGTTATGAATGAGCATTTTAGTTAGCATCTCCAAAAGTTGATTCTGTTCATCTGGACGTAGCGTTTTGTGGGAGAAACGTTTCATCACTCATCCAAGTGACTTCTTCAGTCTCAGCTGACTGCAGGTTTCCCCAAATCTTATAAACAGTACATTTGCATAATGACTGAAACCAGCCCAGTGAAGGAACAATGGGCTGGGAGGTCAGTTCCTTAATCATAATGATGCAAAATCTCATGACCATTGATCAACACCCACTGATCAATGGCCATGAGTACCATTCACAGAGAGTTGGGGAATGGCTGCAATCACAGCATTGTAAGATGGCGAAAGATGTACCCTTAGGCCCCCTCCTCGATTCAGAGATGGTCTTTCCCTTTTCACGTAAATAGCCTCCTCGAGTCCGCGCTCAAACCAGCGTTCTTCCCTGTCCAGGATGTGTACATCCTCATCCTTGAAAGAGTGTCCACTGGCCTGTAGGTGTAAATAGACGGCAGAGTCCTGGCCTGACGAGGTCGCTCTTCTGTGTTGTGCCATCCGCTTCGCCAGAGGTTGTTTGGTTTCCCCGATGTATAAATCCTGGCAATCCTCCTGGCACTTAACAGCGTACACTATGTTACTCTGTTTGTGTCGGGGGACCCAATCCTTGGGGTGGACCAATTTTTGGCGAAGCGTGTTTTGGGGTTTAAAAGCCACAGAGACCTGGTGTTTAGAAAAAATGCATCTCAACTGCTCCGATACTCCTGACACATACGGGATCACTACAGGTTTTCGTTTAGGCAGCGGTCGTCCTTCTCTCCTGGATCAGCTGGAGCTTTCTTTAGGTGCCTTTCCAGCTTTGACAAAAGTCCAGCTGGGATAACCACATTTACTCAGGGTCTTCTTGATGTTCTTCTGCTTCCCTGGCCGCTGTGTCAGTGGGGATGGATTTCGCTCTGTGTTGTAGCGTCCTGATGACGCCCAGTTTGTGCTCCAGTGGATGATGAGAGTCAAACCTTAAATACTGATCCGTATGTGTAGGTTTACAGTACAAGTCAGCTTTTAGATGTCCCCCATTACTGATGGAAATCTCACAGTCTAAGAAGGCTAACCTGCCACTTTTCATATCCTCCCTGGTGAATTTGATGTGTTGGTCCACCAAGTTAATGTGATCCGTGAAATGTGGTTCGTCCCGAGATTTGATTTTCACCCAGGTGTCATCCACATATCTGAACCAATGGCTTGGTGGTGTTCCAGGGTAGGATAGCAAAGCCCTCTTTTCCACTTCTTCCATGTACAAATTGGCCACGATGGGTGAAACTGGGAGCCCATGGCACACCCATGTTTCTGCCTGTAGAACTGAGCCTTGTATGTGAAGTAGGTGGAATGAAGACACAGTTCCAAAAGCAAACACACTTGGTCGATGCTGAGAGAGGTCCTGCTGCTGGGGTTGGTGTCATCCTGTAATCTTTTACGAAGTACCTCCAATGCTTCCGTGAGTGGGATGCAAGTGAAGAGAGATGTAACACGGACCACGGTTTCATCTGCCTCCATAATGACATCTCTCACCTTCTCAACAAAATCCAGGGTGTTGTGAATGTGGTGTTCAGAGTATGGGCTCAAAATGTGGTCATAAATATTTTGTACTTGTAAATCAGGATTTGTATGTGTAAAAAAGATTTGTGTGTGGACTTAGCCAAAAAAAAAAAAAAAAAACGTGCAAGTTACAAGTACGAATTTTGACCCTATGTTTCTTCCTTTAATCTGATTGGTCAATGTCATGTCAATCACAAATGTAACAATCCAATCAGAGAACAGATGGGTTTGGCTGTCGGAGGGGCTTTTTTTTTTGAAGGAAAATATGTATTTATTTTTTAAATAGTTCAGTTGAAGCATGGTTGAAAAGCAATGTCTGACTTTCATTGGTTAACATTTATAGAATTTTTATTTATTATTACTTTTGCCAGATTAAAGTTATTTCTGTGACCATTGTGAGGTTTTCTTTCATTGACCGAGGGGTGCCAACAATTATGTCCACGTCTGTAAACGCCATAAATGTTACAAACACAGACATAAATGTCTGTCCTATTTATAAGAGCAATCTGACTTCTTACCTCTAGAGGGCCACCAAATATAAGCTGTTATATATGTTTGTCTTCTGTGAACAGAAAAAAATGTTCTGCCATTTCTGTCTGACAGACTTCTGCAGAGTGTAGACCAACACTCCCTCACGCTTATTTCTTGTAAAACGAAACTTACTGCTTTACTTCTCCTTTTCTGTCTTAGAGTTTTTCTTTTTCTAAATACAGCTACAGTTGTACTTATACTGCATACTCTCCCACATATCCCATTCAAACACTCCAAACTTTATCAAATACAATTAAAAAGCAGAATAAACATCGTAAATGTTACAAAATGTGACAAACACACAATTGTCTGTCTGTCCTGTTTATAAGAGCAGTGCTTTGTTATACTCGCAGACACAGTGAATCAGTTCTGAGGCTGCTACAGTTTAGTTGTAGCCCTCCCCCTCTCTCATTTCATGTAAAACGAAACTTACTGCTTTACTTTCTCTTGCCCAAGAGCCTTTATTTATTTTTTCTTAATGAATCATACGAACTATTGAAATCCTCTGTATACTAAAAACCTTCACTTATACTTATCTTGGATCCTGAAGTATTAAGCAAATGAAACAGTTCTGACACACAGAGGACAAACTGTGTATCCACATTTTAAATTCAGTGGATACACAGTGGACGTTTTACTCAGAGATATGTGGTACTGATTTGACTAACTGATTCATCTAACCTGTAGATGAATCAGTTAGTCCTGGCCATGCTTACAGTATCAAATTAAAGAAACCTTTAGAAAGTGTAGAGTAACTGTTGTGTCTGTGTAAACTCTGAAAGGACTGTGAGAAAGGTTTCAACTCTGGCTTTGTGCAGTCTTGTGAAAGAAGAAAGTCTTTCCAGCTTGAAGGAGGTGCAGACAAGTCATTCAGGCACAAACATTTTCTTTCTGATCCTCAGCTACTCAGTTTACACATTTATTTTTCCTGCTCTGTTAGTCTGCAGATTCAATCATTCACTTTTATACAAGTATTAATGAAAAAGAAATCCTGCAGCAAAGCTCGTGTTTTTGAGTCAGAGCTTTCACATATTTGTTGCTGTCAGAAAGAGTGAGGAGAGAGTGAGAGCGTCTGCTTTCTTACACACAGTCAATGGGATTACACAACAGCCCAAGAGGGTAAAGAGCAACTATGTGTTTCCTTTTCTGTGCACAGGTTTGAACTAACAACAGATCAGTGAAAGAAAAAAATCCAACTTCAAACCACATTAGCACAAACAGTCCACACTCATACAGATTTGACATGCATGGTTGTGTTTAAAGTAGAAAAAGCAAAAACTAAACTGTTTCCTGGCAGCCTGTGAAAAATACTCATTACAGCTTTCATCTATTTTGTTTACACCTCGAGTCATAGATCTTTTAGGTCTTTATTGTTGGTTTCTAAATCTTTACATACTTTAACAAATAATGTTAATCCTTCGCAGTTTATCTCTTTGTGCCTGGAGCTGAGCTCAGTTGGTTTGTTTGTGTCTCTGGGACTGCAGCAGCAGGTTTGCAGTGAGAGAGAGAGAGACGTCATATTCCACATTTAGCTTAGATTCCTTTTTGTTGAGTTTTGTAGAAAAGAGACTGAACATTCAAACATGTTTAATAAATAAACCTTCATGACACTGCTGCATCACCTGCCTATGAAGCATATAATGTTGATCACAGTACATATTCTGAAGTTTCCTCCATGATTTCTTTTTTTAGTCTTACTTTTATTAATTAAATATGTTGTTTTATTGTTGCTGTGACGTTTCTGTTCTTGCATTTTACAGCATTTTAACCGTTGCTACTGTTTCACCTGGTTTCAATGCTAAATAGAGTCTACTAGCTAACATGATGTAGTCCATTTCTACATCTTTTCATCTTAAAAACATTGTTGGAAACATTATTTGGAATTATAAATCTAATTTTATTAGCTTTATGTTGTGTTCCAATTCCATTTCAGCTGCCAAACATCAAACTGATATTAGAGAGAAGGAGGAAGAAGAAAGGTTAGATTTAAAGGTAAGAACACTTCAGTGGTGTTCATCTGATGAATAAACAAAGTTGAAGATAACAACCAGTTTGTTATCTTCAACTTTGTTTAAATTTTTATCAGACAAACACTGTATTTTATGCCTATGTGGATTGCAGCATTTTTTCATGTCATTCAGAAACAAAGTGACAGCAGTTTCAATGTGAGTCTGCTCGCAGGGCAGCTGTGTCATTATGAAGACTGAAGACTCCAGATTATATTCAAAAATATGTGAATGTGTTTGTACAAACAGAGGGAGGACGTACACATAGAGATCTGATACTCTAACCAGTCTATTCAATGAAACACTCTCTGTGATAATTCTCTTCACCCAGCAGCTGAACTGCATTCCAGTCAAGTACAGATATGTTGACTGTGTACGTATCAGGACTATGAACAAATGTTTGTGTGTTTCTCCTTACTCTCCACACCGTGTGTTTTTAAACCCACCGTGTCCTGTTTATACGAGCAGTGTGAGGGTTTTAAACAGACCTTTGACCTTCATCCAAAGTTCAAGCCTTTTCTCTGCATTTAATTTAAGCATTAATATCACAGAATAAGTGTAGGAATTTTGTCTTGTTTAATTCAACAAATCTGTCATATTGAGCTCATGACCTACACCTGTGGTTGTTGTTTTATGTGCTCTGCTCAGACGCTTCGTTCCAGGACGACTGGGTGTGGCAGCGAGAACCACTCCTCCACAACATTTGAGCTATAACACACAGTGAGCATTGGGGACTTTCCGCAGTGGCTCAATAAGCACCCTCAGTGCTTTTTCATACCTTTAGATTTGGAGATTATATTTAAGTTATCAGATATATTTGAAATATACTGAAGACCTTTAAATGGAGCTAAAGGAGACAGTGGAACAACTGCGTCCCTCCACGGACGATGGATTAATGGTGAGGTTTAAATTGTTTTCATTGTCACTGTTTTCCTTTTATTTTGACCTGCTTAGATCACAGTGTTAGCTTCTCAGCTCATGTGAGGCAAACAGGGACGGCTGGTTAAAGCTGGTAAACCTGAACGTTGAACCTTCAACTGAGCTCTGCTGTGAGTTTAGCTGACCTGACAGTCACAGGTAGCTACCGACCTACTGTGTCATCTAAAGACAATCAGCAAATAACAAAACAACAACTTCATAGATCAATGTTTAGGAAAAGCCGAGGCAGCAGCTGCAGTGGACGCTTCATTGTTTCTAAGACTCAGTTTCTCTTCACTGCTCTGTGTTACTTCACTTCAACTTCCCTCTTCTCCGTGGCTGCTCACAGAGGAACAACAGGAAACTCGACCGGTTTAGGCATATGTGACAAAGAGTGTGACAGCATAGAGTCTGACGTGGGCAGTCCCTAACTGCTCACGACAGATGGGGAGTCCCTATAAGTGAAAACAATGGGCCAATCCAATTGCTCCTGATCAAAGCTACATATATCACACGAGGCCCGTTTAGTTTGTAAACAGTGGTTTGTGAGTTGTCCACATTAAGGAAGACTTTGGCTTTGCGGACAACACGGATTATCACTCTCCGTGATACACAGATCTTTGATGGTTTATCGAGGCAGAGAAAGTATGATGGATCTGCTCTGGGCTCTGCTGTTTGTTGGAGTACTGCAGGCGTCCGTCCATAACGGTAAACTGAGCAAATGTTCAGGCTCATGTAAATGGAGCACTTTGCGTGTTTAACCAGTGATGATGAAATGTGGTCGTAACTGTATACATACTTCTAGGGCTACCTTTTTAAAATAAATAGTTTTTATTATTATTATCATTACTATTATCATGATTGCTGTTGTTGATGATGTTAACAATATTATTAATAATATCATTATTAATAATAAGGATATTATTAATAATGATATTATTATTATTATTATCATTATTAATAATGATATTATTAATAATGATATTATTATTATTATTATCATTATTAATAATGATATTATTAATAATGATATTATTATTAACGACATCGTTGTTCAAAAGCAAAACATTTCACAAAACAGAGAAGCAACCACACATAAACGCAAACATCTAAGCAGTGATAATGGAAAAACATCATGTAGAAAAAAGGTCAATTAGGTAAATTGATTAATTTAAATTGATTAAATTATTATGTTGACACCGTGCCACCACGGTGGTTAGCACTGTTGCCGCACAGCAAGAAGGTCCTGAGTTCAATTCCACCATCAGGCCGGGGTCTTTCTGTGTGGAGTTTGCATGTTCTCCCCGTGTTTATTTAAGCGAGATAGTGAAAGGCGTCGGAGGAGAGACGAACGAAGAGAGGTGACAGAGAAAGGATTTATACAAATCAGGCTGAGGGAAGAGAAGGTTTCTTTCCCTGATCCGCCCTGATCCTTTTATACCTCGACCAAACTCGCAAAGAAAATTCCTCAACACATCACATGAGCCTATACAGTATGTTACGGTTTTGACATGGAGGTCTCAATCGCAGAACTCCAGGATCAGATGCACGCAAGAAAGTTTTATTTACAAGTCCACCAGGTGTATATATAGACGGTGCAGGGGAAGTGTTATGTACAACAGGGTGGGGACGAGGTTCCAGGGAAATCCAGGGGGAAGGCACGCGCAATCCAAACAATCCACACACAGAACAGCAGGCTCTCTCTCCAACACTCACCACTCAGGAATGACACGGGTAAGAATCCAGGAAGTCTGTAGACAGGGAGACAAAATAAATACAAAGCACAAAGAAACACTCCACTTAACTTGCTGTGGCTTGACGTTCACTAACACGTGGCAGACAACGATCCAGCGAAGAACAGCAGTCATCTTCTGGCTTATATGCTGATCACTAGGGATGGGTATCGTTTAGGTTTTATCCGATACCGGTGCCAAACCAGTACTTTTGAAACGGTGCCGGTGCTTAAACGGTGCTCAAACCGGTGCTTAAAGAATGGAAAACACAAACTTTGTCCAAAAACCTCTCATGTTCAGCTGTTTTTTCGTAAAAAGATAACAATGTTAGACTTTTCTGCAGCTATGGGGCATATATGGTATCACTCTTGCCTGGAAGCAGTGCTTAAACAATGGAAAAAACACAAACTTTGTCCAAAAACCTCTCATGTTTAACTGTTTTCCACTTTTTCTCTGGTCATTTTAGCCTTTTTGGCCAGGGTGAAGGGAGTATCTGCCATCAAACAAGAAGACAGCAGCATGTAACTATGATGGTGTTTGCTAGTTCACCTTACATGCATTAATGTAATAACGTGGTTAGCCTACTCAACGTAAATTACACACGAACAACATTAAGCTACTCACGCAGAGAAGAACGGCTGCTGCTGCATCATCATCCTCATCATTTCTGCTACACTGGCAGGGCTAGGGGCCAGGACTCTCCTCTTCGGGTTCATGTTGCTAACTCCGGGTCCAATAACAGGCACCACACCCGCAGTAGATGTGCTCGGTGTGAGGTCTCGCAGCAAGCTATCAAATACGGTGCATTTCTCAAAAAAAAATGCTATCCGTCGCCAGGTGTTTCATCAGATTTGAGGTGTTACCTCCTTTGACAGTATCATCTTAAAGCACTTGTTGCAGCTGCTGAGTTTGCATCTTTTGCTGTGAAGTACAGACGGACTTTTGACCGCTTCGCCTTGGGCGTTTTTAATCTGTAGCTCTGCTCTAAAAGAACGTACGTACCTGGACCCGCCTACTATCCTCGGAAACGTAAAATGATTGGCTAGAATCTAAAGTGTATCACAGCTCAGGAAAATAAAGCACCGAAATGTGCGCTGCTTTTTGGTCTGGTTACTACCGTTTATGTCAGAACCGGTGCCATCATGGCACCAGATACCCATCCCTACTGATCACCTTGATGAGGCTCAGGTGTTTCCTTTCTCCAAGGGCGTGGGCCGAGGGCGTGAACCCACAATGAGTTCTGCCCCGGTGACAGAAAGGAGGAGAGAGAGAAAGATAGAAACCGCTGATCAGCGTTCAGGTGATCCTCCTGGCCGTGACACTACACCTTCAAACCTTCCCCCTCACATGGGGCCTATGACTTTGCTATGCACTCAGCCATTACAGTGATCTAATCTAGAGAAGATGAAAGCAGATTACTAGATTTGTTCATGCTTACTTAAGTCGAGGTTGTTATCAGAAATGACTGTGAGGATTTTACATTATTGGTCCGGTTTTATAGATCAGGAGCCCAGGTGTGTTTGTGAGTGCGCTACATACACAGCGGCCAATGACAACTACCTCAGTCTTATCCGTATTTGGCTGCAGAAGGTTTGTGCCATCGAACAGTTATTATGTTTGTTGTGTAGCAAAGGCCCTATAGCTTATTGGAACTACATTACCCAGCAGACCTTGCACATAGCTGACTGATGTAGTTATCTCCCAGGGTGACAGCAAAGCAGAGAGGTGCTAGGAACTACAGCGAACAGCCCATCCTTTATTTGTTAAAGCAGGAGTTTGACTGTGCTATGTTTACAACACTTTTATTTTGTGATATTTGTGTTGTAGTTACTTCTAGTTTACTTACCAACTACTATTTAGTAAAAATGTGAACAAGTGGGGGGGGGGGGGGGGGGGGGGTTTCACCCAAAAAAAAAGCAAAGTGGTCACTTTAGTTTTGAACCTAATTGTTTCTATGAGTGTGATTTCAAAGCTCCAGAAGTTAGTGATTGTACTTTGATTCCTTTAACCTCTCTGCTTTGTGTCACTTTCTCTCTTTCAGACCAGAAAAACATCACAGCTGGACAGAACGTCACTCTGCCGTGTCGAGCTCGAGACAACAACATCCCCATCATAGTGGTGGAGTGGAGCAGAGATGATCTGAAGGAAGAATATGTCCTTTTGTACCGGGACGGTCACTTTCTTCCAGACAACCAGCATCCATCTTTTAAGAACCGGGTGGATCTACAGGACAGACAGATGAAGGATGGAGACGTGTCTTTGATTCTGAAGGATGTGACGAGTAATGACACTGGAACATACGAGTGTCGTGTTGCCCAGAGAAAAGCAAACCGCAGGAAAAGAGCTCATCTGAAGACTCCTCCCATCAGCAGCATCTACCTGAGAGTTGTTCCTCCAGGTGAGTGAGTAGAGTTGAGTGTGTGTGCGATCAGAGGTGAAGCTGCTTCCTGGTTGTTGATGTTTGTTTCTAAAGATGTTGTTGATGAGACTTTGTAGAAAGCAGCTGGTCTGAGTGATGTGATCAGAGTGCAGTAGATAATGTCTGACAGCAGTTTGAAGAGGAAATGGATTCTGTTCTGTTCTTCACTCATCACCTACCTGACAGCTGACACCTCACACCTGTTTCTCACCTGCAGGTCAGACAGGAGGACACACAGAGGATGGAGGGAAGGAGGCTGGAGGAGAGAAGGATGAAGAGAAGGAGGATGGATCTTTTGGACTCATCATTGGTCTTTCAGTTGTTGCTGTGGTTTTTTCTGCTGCTGTTGTTCTTTTTTTGATCTATAGAAAACATATACAATGTAATAAGGACTCACACCATCCTCCCACTGAACCACAGATCGAAATGTCTGAGAGTTTTCTAAACTCTAAATCTCCTGCTGCTGAAGACAATGACAGAAATGACCTGGAAGCAAACAACTGCCACGGACACTCCACAAGGATCCCTGATGTCTGACGCTTGCTGACTCCTCAGGAAACAGCAGGACTGCTTCCAGAGAGAAACATCAGAGTGCAGTAGATAATGTCTGACAGCAGTTTGAAGAGCAAATGGATTCTGTTCTGTTCTTCACTCATCACCTACCTGACAGCTGACACCTCACACCTGTTTCTCACCTGCAGGTCAGACAGGAGGAGGCACAGAGGATGGAAGCTTTTGGTGTGACTTTTTTTTTAAACCTGAAACAATTTTCCACCTCCTCTTTGTACTGAACAAAAGCTGGTCTTAAGGTATATTTATATGATAAGGTAATGAAATGTTTCACAACTAAAATCTGACAGTTGAGCTTTCAGATTACTGCAGTACTATTTAATCTACCTCGTGCTTTATAACCTGTTTATTTGCCTCATTACAAAATGTCCAACAAATGAATCTATTTACTGTCATCTCATTGTTTTTATAGAAAACAGATCAACTAGTCTGACAGGTGCCTCTTCATCACAGAGGTAACACTGTGGTCAGTAAAATTAGACGTTCATTGTTATTAAATGTTCTCATTCGTTTGTTTCTGTTTCTTTATTGTATTGATACATTATTACACATAATTCTCAGTATTTATAAGAGCAGAATACAAACAGACCATGACTCAGCTGCCAGAAGCAGATCAGAAAAGATCATAATGTTTTATATTCTGTAATTGATCACAAATGCTCAAATAATGAGGAAATAAATGATGTCAAAGTTAATTCTCAGTGTGTCATGTGTGTTATTAACAATGTCCAGGTGTTGAAACTTTTTAAATCGTTCATGTTCTTTAAAAAAAGTAAAGATCTTTTGATCTAAATTTTTATTTCAGCTCAGCCCCAACAAATTGTCTGTGTTTTCATGTTTTTCTGGTCTTTTATAAGGGAAGTGATATCACACTAATGTCTCACATGCTAAGTGTCTACGTTTCTACAGAGAAAGAGGATCGTACTCAGTGTGCACACTACACAGAAGTGACAGCTGGGCCCACACGGTTTAATTATCTACCTGGAACAACAACAGTGATCACACTAGTCAAACTTGCTCAACAATGACAAGGACAAAAATTTTGTTAATACAATGAATAGAACTTTTTTAGACTGTCATATTATAACTATCTGATGAGAATAAATTGTTTATTAATAATATATTTGAGATCTCGTGCAGGTTAGACGTGTAGCCTACATGAACTTTACATCACAGGATGATTCTGTCCATTAAAAAGCTGCTAATAAACCTGAATGTTGACCTTTAATCATGATACAGAGAAAATACAATTAAAATGTAACCTGCACAACTCCTAACAAGCCTGTGCTGTGGTTTGTGTTCAGGTTCATTAGACCCACTGTTCAGTGTGAGGAAGCAGTTTTAAGACACAACAGACATACATGCAAGTGTAATCGTTTTCTTCTTTTTCTGTTTTAAAACAAGCTCATTATTCAAGTCTTTAAGAATCCAAAGAACATTTAACTGCCTGAAGGCAAACTGTGGATGTTAAAAAGTGGTGAGATCAGTTTTAACAATGGTTTGTGTTGTCAGTTTGAACCTGTAATTTGTTTTACAAGCAGCAACTCATGAACTCAGTAACTTGATAAAATGGTTTAAAAAACTAAATGTGGGATCAGGACTGTGAGTCAACCAGCCTTATTTGAATGTTCATTGACGTATGTGTACCGTTTCCTCATCAGGCTGACTAGATATAGTTTTGAAGTTCGTTGACAGCATCAGGGTGAGTAAATCTGCCTCATCAAGTTTAGATGTGACCTACATGAGTGCTCCAGTTAGTAGAGTTCAATGATAACTAGGTAAACAACCACAATGACATCACCTGTTAGTCCTGTTTATAAGAAACGTCTCCTAGTGTTTAAATCTGACCTTGGACTTCCAGCTTTTTCGTTTGTTATGAGCTCACTTGTTTACTCATTTTTTCTTTTGTGAACTGAAAAAAAAGTGAATCAGTTCTGACAAACTGCTACAGAGTAGGTGGAGCCCAACCCTCCCCCATTTCTTGTAAAACGAAACTTACTTTCTCCATTTTCGTCCTTTCTTTATCACCTTATGTGTGACTTTCCTTCTTTTTTTCTTTGTAAATAATTGTATTTAAGGCAGGAACATTAAATCAGGCTGTTGTTGGTCCTGTTTGCGACGGCTATGCTGTTTTATATTGGATGATGAACTGTGACATGGAAATCATGGTAAGCAATAAATGCTTGAGCTCATAAGATGAGTATGGCTGGACTTTCCCCATACAATAACTTTCATTCACAACAATAACATCGCGTCAGCCCATCAAACACCTCGCTGACTTCAAACCCAGGCTTAGCCTCTACATTACAGCTTTATTTTTCTCTCTTAGAGCCTTTTTCAGACTTATAATAACTCCTGTATCCCAAATATGAATTAATAATACTACAAATTCAGTGATTCAGTGAGAGATGACTCAACATTCAAACATTGTAAATAAATAAACCTTCATGACACTGCTGCATCACACCTGCTTATGAAGCATATGAGTGGATCAGAGTGCAGTTGTTCATGGGCTTGTTTGTTTTCTCCTATTCTGAGGTTTCCTCCATGATTTATGACTTATTAAAGCATTTTAACCTTTGATACTGTTTCACCTGATTTCAATGTTGAACCTAAAATAAATAAATACATGAAAATTTGCGCACTGGAACCATACCTAGCATGGTTTAATTGTTTAATTTGTTATGCAGTTAGACATTTTTCTGAGAACAATAATGGTTGGCAGTGCGTCTAAATAAACCCAGCATCATGCTGAAACCTCAGCGCTGGTTCAGCTGCTTGTTATCACCAACTTTGTTTAAAGTGTTATCAGCCAAATAATGTAGTTTTGTAATGACTGAGAATAAAACACAAACACCAACACAAATGCAGCATTTTTTCATGTCATTCAGAAACAAAGTGACAGCAGTTTGAATGTGAGTCTGTTTGCACGGCAGCTGTGTTATTATGAAGACTGGATTTCCATTTCTTAACCATTTACTAAATGAAACTTTTCCTTTGTTGAGACAATAGAGAAGTGAATGAACTCAACAAGGGCAGTAATTGCACATGTTCTAGTTGTTTTTTAACGTAAACTAAGAAACAGTGTAGAAGGGAAACTCCCTGCAGGAAAGCAGTCAATGCATTACAGTGTGTGTGTGTAATGCTGTTGCTGTTGTTTGCAATAATGTGGTGTTGATATCAAGTGAATGTGTCATTTACATGATGAACACTGCATACCTGTAGCACATGTCAGGCTAAAAATAATGATGAGTGATGCTCAAGAGTATATGCAACGCAGAAAGAGGAAAACCCAGAGAGAGGCCATGTTGATTAATGATATTCATGGATACAGAACCGACCTTTTATTAGTTTGAAACCAATAAATATATTATTCCTGCTCTGAGGCCTTGTGGCATTTGCTTCCGGAAGTGTGCACCTCCATGAAAACATAAACCCAGGGAGACAGAGGCCGACGGAGAGACAAAAACACGCACAGACACAAACCGAGCTGCCCAGCAAGGACTTTCAACCCGTGACTAGCAAACATTATGTAGTCATTTTTATTATGAAACATCATGACGTCTCAAGGGTTTGTAAGAAATGGTTGAACGGCATTCCAGACATGATGAGACAGGATTGTGTGTGTGTGTGTGTAGCAGTGCTGATGAATGCTCAGAGACGCTCCTCTGATTCACCACTCTGGTTTTATTCAATATGATTGAAGAGCATTTCTCACATAAATAGTAGAAGTCCATAAATAAACATCTCTCCTCTTCAAAAAAGAGCTAGAGATAACTTACAATCACCAATCCCCTCAATCTGAAACAGCCTCAGTTAAACTTCGTTGGTTTATTTGCTCTGACTTTGCAGAGCCATCACACAAAGGAGAGAGTACACAGATACGATGAGAGATAACAGCAGAGGAGAAACTTTGTTTGCACATTTGAAATTCAAATCAGGCCACAGTACAGGGTTTGTTTTAATCAGAGATCTGTGGTGCTGATCCACTGCCTGCTGAGTCCACTCTCCTCTTACACTTATGAGTTATCTATGTTTTTTTAATGGCAACAGCAGATCGCCCTTCTCTTGTTTACCTCCTGCTCCTGCTGAATGGCAGGAGCAAACAGTTTTAAGTTTGAATAACAAAAAATGCAATTAAATGCTGAATGCTGAGAGACCCTCCCTGATTCACCACTATGGTTTATTAATGACATTAGCATCACAGGACCTCCCCCTAGTGGTGAAACACCAGCATTTCAACAGCTGTTACAAGTCCCCTTACAGTTTTCTTGACCATGGATTCATCCTGGAGGCCAAACCTGCACAAGCGTAGCAGTGTAGAATGTAACACATCATTTCGTTTCAAGTGGCTTCTAAGGTGGATTTACTTGTGCAAGTTTAGATTTTTTGTTTGGTATTGACTTTCAGTATGGGTTTACTAAGTTTAATTTTGTTTATTTAACTATTAGTTTCTGTGTGTGAATGACAGAAAGGCCACATACTGTTGAGGGAAAACAAAGGCATAGGAATCTCTTTTCCTCTGGCTGAGTAATATCACATGAACAAATGCAGCGGATGGCCCCATGAATGGAAATCTGCCCTCATGACACGTGTGTGTTACATTACAACTTCTTATTATTCCTTCAGATACACACATACATTGTGTACATTGTGTGGTTCAGATGGATTATATTATTAAATCATCATCAAATCTTCATTATGAGTAATTAAATTATCTTCAGTGATTACAATCACAGATATTTTCCCAACTGAAAGCACCCCCCGCACACACACACACGAACTTCATTCTTATAAGAATAAGAATAATATCCCGAGGGAAATTCTTTTGTCATGTACATGCTCAAAGCAGCAGGAGAGCCAGAGGAACAGATATATACAATATATACAATAAGAATAGTAGTATACAGTACAATACAGCAGTAGGATAGTGCAAGAAATAGTATCAATAACTCTAACGAAGTAATATAAATGACTGTATCCTGGAGAATAAATAACTATCAGTGCAGGCGATTCTAGAAAGTGACATAGTATTGTACAATAGAATAAAGGGAGTAGCAGCGTGTGATGGGGGGATGAAATAAATATTGAATATTCAATAAGGTACTGTTGGGTGATATTGCACGGTCTGAAAGGGAACAGAATAACATTGGTAATAGTCTCAGGAAAATCACCTACAGAGTGAGGAAGAGTTATACAGTCTTATTGCCACCAGCACAAAGGATTTGCTGTGGCGGTCAGTTCTACATTTTGGGGCAATGAGTCTTTTGCTGTGTTTGCTTCGCTGGTCCACCATGGGGGCATGCATGGGGTGACAGGGGTTGTCCATGATAGAAAGAAGCATTTTTAGCATCCTCCTCTCAGACACCTCCTCCAGGTTCTCCAGTCTGACACCCAGGACAGAACCAGCCTTTTTAATCAGTTTGTTCAGCCTGTTGGCATCAGCTGTCTTCACCCCACTTCCCCAGCACACAGCTGCAAAGAACATGACGCTCTCCAACACCCAGTGATAGAACATGGTCAGCATTTTCCTACCAACATTGAAGGACCTGAGTCGCCTCAGTAGGAAAAGCCGACTCTGCCCTTTTTTGAAGATAGCATTGGTGTTCTTGGTCCAGTCCAGTTTACAGTCCAAGTGTACCCCCAGGTACCAGTAGTCCTCAACGATCTCCACATCAGGCCCTCGATGGTGACAGGGTTAGGTTAATAAAACAAAACTTAATGTTTTACTTTCTTTTTCTCGCATTTTTCTTTATTTAAAAAAAATCATTATAACTTATAATAATCAATGAAAGCTCCTGAATCCCAAACAGCTTAATTTATACTTGTGAAATACTTGTAGTAAAAATACTCAAGTAAAAGCTGAAGTACAGATTCAACTTCTTTGCTCAAGTAAAAAAAAAAAGTTTTTTTAAAAGGTAGAAAAAGAGTCCAGGAGTTCAAAATGAATGAATAAAATATGATAATAATTAACTGAAACTAGAATTAATAAATAAATAGATAAACAATTAAATGTCTATTTATTTTATTGAAAACATGCAATAAAGTATTTATTTCCAGTTTTAATAAATTACATCGACATTTAATTATTTTTTTCTTCTCATTTTTTCCACAAGTGGACCTTTTGCTATACTGGTCCACTGGATTGTCATAGTTTATTCAAGCTTTATTATTTATTCTTATTTCAAGTTATTACAATCAGAACGGACAGGACTCGGGGACAGGAAAGAGAAATAAGAAGAAAAGAGAAGTTGGGAGTAAAGTAAACAGAAGGAGAGAGAAAGAACAAGAGGGGAGAAGAGGGATAGAGAGAAAATCACTAAAAATCTGCTTCGCCAACTGCTGAAAAACAAACAAACTGTACTGGCCTCCTAGAACCACTTTCTACTATCCAGGAGTTAAACACCTCAACACAAAAGTCACTGATGCCAGAGTGGGTTTAGACTTTGCTTTATATGGCAGGTGTGAAACTGTAACAACAAAATACAATGAATATGAGTGACAAACTAAAATAATTACTTTAGGAGCTGCGTAACCAAGTGCTAATGCTAACCAAATAACAGTCTACAAACCATAAACAAACAATAAAAGTGCCGAACAATAATGCATACTCACAGGGAATGCCTTTTTATGAACCTTTCACAGCGTAGATCACATTAATCAGTCGATTGTCTGAGTCTTTCTGACACTAGTGCACTGGCCTTAAAGGGCCAGTGCACTAACTAAACAAAACAAAACAAAACGTACAAATTTGACAATAGTCAAAACACAAACAAAAAGAAAAGAGCACAGCAGGAAAACTACAGCAACAAACAACATAAGCACAGGTAACAGTAAATAATAAATACGGAATCTCACTGAGCAGCACAAGACCAACAACACACAATATGTTTAGAGGCAGCAGCCAAACAATGTGTGTGTCTGTGAGTATCTGCTTTTACACCTGTCTGTTTGCCAGTGCCAATATTCATAAGGTTCCCTTTCAGTCAATTCACTTGGTACAACACATAAGTATGGCATATCATGCCCTCGCATGTCCTGGCTGAAGAAACCTTTATTCATGCCTTTAAGGCAGATGGCGTGTGATGACACGTGCATGTTGCTCTCCTTCAGGGAACAGAAGTTATAGACATAACTTTTTGTTTCTCCATATAAGTGTTTAATAGTAGGTATGGGGAGCCATAGCCCTGCCCCCCAGGGGCATGAAGCATGCATAGAGATCCAGGCCCCAGACATCCAGAGGCCCACAGAGCGCGATAGGTTCTGCTGTTCCATAAAGATGTTTATCTGTTTATTTTCTTTAGTTTTGTTTTATATCTAGTGATGAACTAAAGACAAGAAGCCTATACGCTTCCTGCTTTCTGTACATTTCCTAGATATAAAATTCTGAGACTCAACTTTACTCCTTGATTTATTGTTTTTCGGTTGGCAGCAAACATTTTTACACCTTTTTATTGTTGTTTATTAAGTATTAATATCTTATCCTAAAACAGAACATCTATATTTGCTGATTTCATATCAAATTTGTACCTTGAAATTTTATTCTCAAACACTTAAACAGCTGAAATAATAAAAAATAAAACTGTCAGGAGCCGGTTAAGCCTGACTTTACTAAATACACAGAATGAAGCACAAACTGTGTGGCAATGTCACAGGAGTGTGTGTGCATTCATTTGGTGATTTATAAAATGTATAAATGTTTTTGCACCTAATTCTACTCTGTAATGTGGCTCAACAGGCTGCACATAAAACATGTTCCCCGAGCAGAGAATCTATATTGTGCTTTAACATGCCATAAATAAAAGAATCATGTGGCGCTTCCAGATGATTTGAAACTGAAACTCAGAACATAACATCCTCCTGTTCATTCTTTGAGCTACAGACACCGTGTGGTTTAAGGGTTTGAGAGTAAAGATTGACTATAAAAAAGAATTCAAATAAGCTCAGCCTACATGCAAATCTGAGATGATGTCAACAAATACAGAGTAGGTCTACTGTTTTTAGATCAGATGCTTATAGAATAATAAAACTGTTTCACAAGAGGAAATAAAATATAAGAATAAAGTTGTGTCCTATGTAATCTATGTTTATTACTAACGCTCATAAGGGAAACACAAACACTTAAGACCCTCCCACTCTCACTGCAGAGGGTCTGAGGATCCTTCAGGAATGGTGAAGCTGTTTTCTGGAGAATTGAAAGGTCAGCAGGCTGTGATTTTATATCTGTCAATCTCTAATCTGGAACCCAATCTGCTAGTTTCACAGCATAGGTTACGGTGATGATTTACCCTGTAAGTAATGAACCACCTTCATAATATAGAAAACCGCGGGATAATTCTTAAGTTACGCGGATAAGGCAAAATCCTGCTTCAAAGGACAAGCAGGTCAAGCTCCTCACCTCGTGCAAAGAAAAATTGGTTCAAGACTCAACATGAACATATGAAACTTAGCAGTGGACATTGTCATATCAGGAAAAAAAAACAACTCCGTACAGAGAAATAGTCCCTTAATTTTTTTCTATATATGCTTAGATGTTAAGATTCTGTTTTATATGTCTATTTTTTTTAATAAAGCCATTCTTGTGTTCTTTTGCCTTTGTTACAGGCCTTCCATTAGGTCTGTTTTATAAATTTAGCTCTAATCACCTAAATTTAAGTTCCCATGATAAACAGCTGCTGGTTAACCAGCAGGACAAAATAAAATTTAATGAGGAGGAGAGCAATCCCAACCAACATTAACAGGTAGAGCACTAGAAGATGGAGGATGAAGGAACTTTATAATCCTGCCTGAAACAGGTCTCTTGTAAATGAGAATATGTTCATATAGGTAATTTCACTGAGACCCAAAGGTCAAGTAAAAATAATCAACTATAGACTATGTTGAGAATAAAGTTCAAAGGGGTCCCAGTAGTATTGGGAGCATTAGAAGCTGAAACATCCAAAGTGGAAGTGTGGCTGCAAACTCAAATCTCTCTGTGCAGAGTAGACACTTGTTAAAGAAGTTATATCTAGAGGGGTATTCACACAGGATATTGGGCAGCACTTAGAGAACAACCCCAACTCATCTAAGCTCAAATTGGGATGTATGTGCGGTAGAGAGCGACATTAACTAAAATGAGGTTGTTCTAATAAACTTTTGCTCCACTGACAGGAAATTAAATTGAACTCATGAGGAAACAACGAGAAAAGAAGACAATAGATAATAAAAACAATACAGCTTTAATTTTATTAATGCATTTTTACATCAGACAACATTTGACATGACGCATATACATGGTCCAGGTATGACATTGCCAAACATTGCTCAACCAGATTAAACACACATCTGCTTATCACAGATTCGCAGTGTTGCAGAGGACCCAGCCTACATCCAACAGGTTTGAGAAATGATCATTTCAAAGCATTACTGGGAGAATTTGGAGAATGGCATGCAAAGTTATATCGGCCGGTCATTGAATTTTACTGGGTAGCTCCTCCGACATTCGTGCTTCCATCTTTGGGCTCATATAGCAGTTTTGTGGTGTTGTGCTGGTTCCAGGTTTTTGGCACAAAGATCCAAAATACAAATTTTTAGTAAAATACTGCCTCTGTGTATATATATAAATGACAAAAGGTAACAGTCTTATTCCAAGTAATAAATAGCGGTCCAATAATGTCATCTTTTGGTTTTCTGATAAAAAATAATTACTGAATTGTACAGTGGCTTCAAATCAAAGGCTATTTATTTCTGAAGGTTTTGACAGAGGGGTTTGTTCACAACAGTCTGCCATCCTTTTCCTCTCCTCCCCATCTTTGATTTCTGGTGCAACATAAAAGTAACACACACACACCTTTGTATTGAGTCGTCTCAGTGGCTCGAACACAATCACAGCCCTGAGGGGGCGACCAAGAGAGGCTCTCTCGGCTCTCTATGGATTGTTTAAAATAAACTGGCACTTCTGAAAAGGCTAAGATGATTTTATGTTTTCTGAAGATGATTTTACTCCTGTCCTGTTCTTCTTTGTATTCGCCTTTGAAAATGAATTTGTGACAGGTAGAAAAAAAGGAAGAGTTGGAAGATAATAATTTGGCTCATAGTCTTCTCCCTTGTTATCATTCGAGAGTTTACTTTGATTCTAGCTCAGATTATTCAGTTCCACTTGGGTTTTATTCATAAAGCACCATGAAACATTATTCTCAACACACTTTATCTTTAGTAAAAACAATAATAAAAAAACCTCACAGAAATATTACAATAATTTAATAATCTCTTTCAAAATTGTTGATGAGCCTCTTGGTTCTTTTTTCTTCATTTATAGAGGAATAAAGGAATGTCACCCATTTCTGTGTGGCAGTGGTCGCACAGAAATAAATAAAAGCTCCACATTGCAACTTTGATTTGTTGATTTCACTTGCAACTTTAACTTTAAAAATGTCTGAGAGAGGCTTAGCAGGAGGCAACAGTCATGAACTAGCTAGCTAGTCTCAGTTCAGTACATAAACAGGCCATGTTTGCAGTTTGTAACAGTTTTTGTTCATGTTTTCTTAAAAGAATAATAATAAACTTCATCTTTACAAGTTCCCCTTAAAAAACAATAAGATGACTTCCAGCTGGTGTTCGTGGAGGTCATTGAGTGTCAGTGAGAAACTAAAGGCACAACTTTCACTTTAGATTGTTTTTCAGACACTGAAATAAATTCCATTTATAAATTTACAAACATTCCCCCCAAAAATGTTTGCTAGGCTAATTTTCAATGTTTTGCAAGTTTTCTTTTGGGATAAAGAAATGTTTAGTTTAATTTCTTTAATGAGTCAAAAGATGTTGAAGTATTTCACAAACACCGTAAAAACCAAATTTTGAATGCCATGGACATTCACTTCAGTACATTGTCATCTGTCTTAACTCTGAATGCTCAGTGTCCACTATGAGAAATTGGAACAGCAGCAAGAAACTAAGATCAGGTGGAAAAAGCTGAAACGTGTTAAATAGGCTCAAGTCTAACTGGAGACTGGTATGAACCCAGAAGCAGGGTTCTGTATTCTGTAGATCAAAAAACCACCACCACCACCAACAACAAGCACAGCAGGAACTACCAGACCAGCTATTAGTCCAACAGATCCACTCTTCTCTCCTCCATCCTCCTTCCCTCCATCCTCTGTGTGTCCTCCTGTCTGACCTGCAGGTGAGAAACAGGTGTGAGGTGTCAGCTGTCAGGTAGGTGATGAGTGAAGAACAGAACAGAATCCATTTCCTCTTCAAACTGCTGTCAGACATTATCTACTGCACTCTGATCACATCACTCAGACCAGCTGCTTTCTACAAAGTCTCATCAACAACATCTTTAGAAACAAACATCAACAACCAGGAAGCAGCTTCACCTTTTCACTTCGCGTTTAAGGCAAAGGTAAGACCTATTTTCTCCAGGCTGCATTTACACAGTAATCCAAGCTTTTATTTCATCTTGCTTGCATTACTGTAATGCTCTGTATTTTGGAGTAAGTCGGTGTCTTCTCTCTCCTGTGCAGCCGAAATGCTGCTGCAAGACTTTTAATCTGAACTCGCAAAAGAGAGCGCATCACTCCCGTCCTCGCTTCACTCCACTGGCTGCCTGCATATGTTAGAGTTCATTTTAAAATTCTCATGTTTGTTTTTAAATTCTTTCACAATCTTGCCCCACTTTACCTCTCTGAGCTTCTTCATCCTTACTCACCCCCCAGGTTTCTCAGGTCAGCTGACAAGCTGCTCCTGGAGATACCCAGGTCCAAGAGGAAGCTCAGAGGGGACAGGGCCTTCTCTATTGCTGCTCCTGATCTCTAGAGCGATCTGTCCCAGCACATTAGAGAGTCTTAAAACCCATTTTTACTTCTTGGCTTATGACACAGTTTGACCCTGATAATGTGCTGATTTTATTATTTGAAGTTTAATTCTAATTATCATTTTATATTTAATTTTTTATCTTATTCAAGATATATGTCAAGCGTACAGCACTTTGTTTTCAGCTGGGAGTTGTTCTGAAAGTGCTATATAAATAAATAAATTGCTTGCTGATCACACACACACTCAACTCTACTCACTCACCTGGAGGATCAACTCTCAGGTAGATGATGCTGATGGGCTTAGTCTTCAGATGAGCTCTCTTCCTGCGGTTTGTTCCTCTCATGAAAACACGACATTCGTATGTTCCAGTGTCATTAGTCGTCACATTCATCATCCTCAAAGACACGTCTCCATCCTTCATCTGTCTGTCCTGCAGATCCACCCGGTTCTTAAAAGATGGATGCTGGTCATCTGGGTCAAGCTGCTCATCTCGGTACAAAAGGACATATTCTTCTCCCAGGTCAGGTCTGCTCCACTCTACAACTATGATGTTGTTGTTGTTTGGAGCTCGACATGTCAGAGTGATGTTCTGTCCAGACTGAGCTGTGATGACTTCTTGGTCTGATAGAGGAAACGACACAAAGCAGAGAGATTAAAAAGGTGCAGTTACTCATTTTTACAGCACCAATCATTGAAAGAAGCTACAAATAGAGACCACAGTCACTTTACCAGAGAGTACAGAACACTAGACGCTAAAATTGATCACAATCTGATTTTTATCACAAACCCATGGCACTCTTCTACTTGTGTTTTAGGTGATTTGAACCAAGGAGCTCAGGAAGTGACACAAGGAGAGAGAGAGTCAAGGAAACAGATTTAAAAGAGTGATACTTCAGAGTGAATCACCACGTCGGACCATGCCAGTGTTTTCTCTGATTAACTGTCGACGGTCAACAGAAGTGTTAAGCCCCCAACAAACCAGGAAATAAATGCTGGGGTTTAAAAATTTCTCTGCTTGCTGTTTTTTAACATGACACAGCAATCTGCTGACACTTTTGTTTCTTCCTGTACTGTGTGAATATTTGATGATCTGAGTAGAAATTTGTCCTGACATTTAAAAGAACAAGTCAGCAGACAAATACATTAAAATGCAGTGAAGCCAGAATGTTATGCAGATGCTAACTGGGACAAAACCTTTTTTTTTTTTCGTTTCGAAAGACTTTAATGACAAAACATCTTAAATGTGACATTAAACATCTGGAATAATAATTTAACTCTCAACATTAAAATAAATATTCATTACTGTTTAATTAACAGCGGTTTAATTATGACGGTCAGCTGAGGGGATGGACCAAGAGCCAGGATAAAGATGGATTTTAAACTGAATTATTCAATTATTCAGCAAAGATGCCTCAGAAGATAGAAGATAAATTCTTCTTTGGGAGTTTTGTAGCAATCACAAGAAAAAAGACGAACACAAGAAGTAACAAACCAGAAGCTATCAGCCCATAACGTCCTCTACTGACTCCATCCTCCTTCCCTCCATCCTCTGTGTCTCTTCTTGTCTGACCTGCAGGTGAGAAACAGGTGTGAGGTGTCAGCTGTCAGGTAGGTGATGAGTGAAGAACAGAACAGAATCCATTTCCTCTTCAAACTGCTGTCAGACATTATCTACTGCACTCTGATCACATCACTCAGACCAGCTGCTTTCTACAAAGTCTCATCAACAACATCTTTAGAAACAAACATCAACAACCAGGAAGCAGCTTCACCTCTGATCACACACACACTCAACTCTACTCACTCACCTGGAGGAACGACTCTCAGGGAGACGATGCTGATGGGGTCAGTCTTTAAAATGGCTCTCTTCCTGCGTTTGATTCCTCCCATGACGGCTCGACACTCGTATGTTCCACTATCAGCAGTCGTCACATTGTTCAGAATCAAAGACACGTCTCCATCCTTCATCTCTCTGTCCTGCAGATTAACCCGGTTCTTAAAAGATGGATGCTGGTCATCGGGAACAAACAGACCATCCCGGTGCAAAAAGACATATTGTCTTCCCAGGTCAGCTCTGCTCCAATCTAAAACTATGATGTTGTTGTTTGGAGCTCGACATGTCAGAGTGATGTCCTGTCCAGACTCAGCTGTGATGATTTTCTGGTCTGAAAGAGGAAACAACACATAGCAGAGAGGTTAAAAGGGTTAAAGCTCAGCTGTTCACTTCTACTGAAGCCAATCAGAATAATCTTAGTCCCAGGATGGTCCTATGTATCTAAAAGCACAGGATACATGGGACATCCTTTATGAAAGGACAGATATTGTCCCACCATTCATAGTGATGTGAAAGTGATCAACAAAACTCAGAAAGTAGTGCAGATCATGCAATTTTACTTCTGTAGGAATTGACACTGAAGCATAAAACAAAACAGACAGAAGAAAATAAATACATAAGTTACATTATATTTAGTGTTGGGAGTAACAGTAACACTAACACATTTACCAGTGTTACTCATATTTTGTATTTTAAATACGTAACTATTCCGTTACAGTTACCGTTTAAAAAGGTGGTGTTTAGAATACAGTTACTTTGTTGAAATAAAGAGATTACACAGCGGTCTTTTCCTGTTTCATATGTTAGACTATGCCCTCTCTATTTTTAGCAATTCCACGCCAGTGGAAACTAGAGATGGCACGATACCACTTTTTTATGTCAGATACCGATATCATAAATTTGGATCTCTACCGATACCAATATGAATCCGATATAGTGTAATTTTTAATTAATACAACTTTTTTAAATATCTTGCTGCATCGTCTATAAGATGAAAACAAACAAACAAACAAAAAACAAACACCAAAGCTATTCTGCTATACCGGTGTTTAAAAAAATACACTGCACCCAAAATGTTTCATAGTTCAGCAACACTCATCAAGCTAATAACCTTAAACCTGCTCCATCCTTCCTATTCTGCTGTTTTAAAGAGTACTTAGCAGAAATATTAAACTACCTAACTAATAGGGTTGCCAACGCCCAGAAAAAATAAAAATAAATAATAGGGAACCACCCCCCACCCTTGTGATGCTTAATTGACGTAATCAACTTTAATTTAATGCACATGTAAAAAATAATAATAAATGTACAGAAATCAATTGTTTTTCTACAATAATTAAATAGATTAAAAATCTTTCTTCGACAGAATTGCAGACTGCACTCATTGTATTGTCCCAAAAGTACTATAGCTTACTAGGGTATATTAGACTTAATGGTTACTATATACAGTAATGGACGTCTATACATTTACATCAGATTAAAACTTTGGTTGTAAGATTCAGATAATTATTTATTAAATGCTAGACGTTTTAAAGGAGAATAAGAAAGAAAAGTATGTCTTTGTACCTCCATTTGCCCTGTTAATACCCTACCTGGCCCCCTGGCTAAACTTTTCTAGACCTGCCCCTGTAGCCGTCAGCTGCGTAGAAAAAAAGGATCCTTTTGTAGAAAGTAATATTAAATAAATTCTAACAACAGCTTCTCAAGCTTAAACGTGCTGCTGTTGTTCAGCCGTTGGTTTCCCCTTTCTGGCGCGAAGTGGGCGATAAACAAACAACAGAGAGACTCGGGACAGAATCAGCTGATCATTAATCAGTTTCATGAGCAGGAGAGGGAGGGAGAAGAGGCAGTCGCTCCATATATCGGTTGTTAAGCTTAATGTGGAAATGCTTTACAAATATTCAGAGATGAACTTACACACTTGCTTTACTTCTCTCTGGAATAACTTTCTCAGAGATGAAATGCCAGGTTGGTAGCGAGGCTACAAATACTCAACCAGACCGCCAACAGGTCTCGCACACGAGCCATACTGCTCTGACGTGCTAAGGTTATGAGCTGAGTTACGCCATGTCGCAAGTTTTCTGAGGTGCTTTTGTGATATTCAATGGATCGGATTACATTTTTTATTTCTCTACGATATATCTGATCCAGTAATTTAGGTCAGTATCGGACCAATACCAATAGTAATATCGGATTGGTCCAGCTCTAGTGGAAACCCAAACAAAGCATGCATTAAGAGGCTCTAATGCCTGTGTCTCAATCTTGCGGCCCATGCCACCTCTACTTGCGGCCCGCATTATGATGTGAACAAATATTTCTATAAATCGTTATTTAAAAAATATTTAATATGGCCTAAAGAATGTAGCCTCATGGGCATGTAGTCCGTGCTGCAGGGAGAATGGACTGCCATAGCCAGTAGCAGTTTTTGATAAGGGCGACACGGGCGGTTGCCCGGGGCGGCATCGGCTCATGTTGCCCCGACATCATGCCAGCGCATAGTGGGAATGTCATAGGCACCGATCGGTTTTCTATCGCCCATTTGCTGGGAGTAAGGGCCCCCTCTGTTTGCGAGGTGCGCCTGCTGTTGCGGCATAGGAAGGAGAGGGCGGGGCGGCGGGGGATTCTCTGGCTGGAGCAGCATCTAATAACCAACTCGCAAAATAAAAACAAACATGAAAACACCAGACACTGATTTTTTTTCGAAATTCTATACGCAAAAAGTGAGCGTGAGAGCCCTCAGGGCTCGCTGCTGAAGTCAAAGTAAACGTTGTCATCTCCGCTACATACAGTACAGTAGGGCTGCCACAAACTATTATTTTGATAGTCGACTAGTAGGGCTGGGCCATACCATACCGTTCACGGTAATACCGGTATAATGTTGGGCAACGATAGAAAAATTAAATATCACGATAGAATATGGGTAAAACGCGTGTGCACAGTGCCTTTGTTTTCATACGCACAGGGTGGAAAAAGCATGGCAGCGAAAGCAAATCATTGAATGAAACGGATGAAACAGAATTGGTTTGTAAAAGTGCTGCAACTTCAGTGGTGTGGAACTGGTTTAGCTTTCGTCTGTCAGATATACAACAAAGCACTATTTTTGGTAGAGCATGCTAGCGGGCCGTCGTTATTACCGTCTGTTGTGGAAATACGGCACACTTAAAATCAATCCTTTGATTTTTCTGAAAATCGACAGAGCCCCTTATAATCCCGTGTGCCTTATGTATGAACTCTGGTTGTGTTTACTGACCTCGAAACGATTTTATGTACACGGCGCTCAAAAATCTGTCAAATGTTTTAGTACGACTTTGCTAAGCTACGAAGCCGCACCGCTTGATGGATTGTCGGAGCATTACGGCTATCGTAGGCAGGAGCCTGGCGGAGTGATACGTACTGTGCTTCAACATAGTATTGTGTGTGTATAACCTCTTTTTAAGCTTTGTGGATATTATACATGGTTATGCTGAGGATATGTCGGCGAATTTCCACTGGAAATGCCTTTGTTTTTTCCACTAATAAAGTTGTGGAGTTGTAAAGTATTTTGTCAATTATATCGTCAGTTATATCGTTATCACAAATTTTCAAATGTATATCGTGATAAATATTTTTGGTCACATCGCCCTGCTCTATCGACTAGTCACCGATTATTTTTGCGATTAGTCGACTAATCAGATCATCATCCATTGGACGTAAAACGTACAGCTTATTGCACCAGCAGCATCTGCTCTTATATAACTATCATTAGCTTACAGCTTTAAGTGTTTAAGGTATGTGCTAACTAAAAATAAAGGCAAGATGATAGTTTATTAAATTTTAATGAAATCTGCAGATTGTTTAGGTGAAGTTTCATAAAGTCAGCCGTCTGCTCCTTGCTATCTAAAATATAACAGGACACCGGAGTAAATTCTCTAGCATCTCACATTTCTGATAATCAGCTGTCTGCTTGACATTTTTCAGCTGTGTAAAAACTATAACTTTAATCTCAGCCAAACAGATTTACTCAGAAACAAATAAAATACTAAAAAAAAAGCCAAACAATAACATTTTTAAGTTATCTAAGATGGCGGTGGGTTTGAAAACAATTTGCCCGGAGTACCGTGTTCTCACCGGCTCTAGTGTGCCTTGAACCCCGGCTAGCTATCAAGCTAGCTGAGGTGGATAACAGACGTCTCTGAAAACGTCGGAGCGCTTTTGAAAATATGTGGTGTCTTGATAAACCGAGCAGATAATTGAAGTTTACACAGCTACATTCTCGCCTGAAAATATGTTAAACGTTTATTTTGTGACCCAGAAAGAATAATAAGATTAATATTAAAACTAATTAGCTGCTGCTATTGTTGGAAACTGAACTGGGCTGCGCTATGAATTCTGGGACACAGCTTCTTCTTCTTCGGGGTTTAACGCAGTGTTGCCAACTCCTCAGTAAGGAAAATCGCTATTGGCTGTCCTAAAAGTCACTAGAAGTCGCCAAATGACATCATCGCCTAATTTGCATAATTGGTCATGCTAATGTAATTGTAACCTACGTTGTTGGAGAGAGAAATAACATCGTGGAAGAGACAAAGTGAGTAAAAAACATCCTAAATGCAGTTAGAATTTATTTAGAACTACAAATTAAAATTTATTTTAGCAATTATTGGGGTTTTTTATGTCACAATTCCAACCCTGCTCCTTTATCCGGGCTTGGACCGGCAAAAGTGACCCGAAATAGGCACTCTGGTGGAGTTACTTTGTGTGTGTTTATAAGTAGTTTTAAACCTTGTGATCCACAAAACAGCATAAGAGTAAAAGAAGAACTGACTGCGTTACAGTCAGTGCGGGAGCAGCGGCTTCGCTCATGCGCGATTCATTTGCAGTTCGGATGCACAGGTGTGAACGTCTCCTGCCCTGATAGCAGCTGGGGGAGAACTATCCTCCGCCTGTGAGCGCTTTGGCACAGGCGAGGTGCCCACGGCAGCACCGCTGCTTGTTGAGAGTAAGAGCGATACCCGCTTTCACGTCAAAAAGTCGTCATAAATAAGTCTCCAATAATACCAGAAAAAGTCACCAGATTTGTCGCTAGTCGCTTTTTAGAAAAAAAGTCGCTAAGGGGGTCTGAAAACTCGCTAAATATAGCGACAAAGTCGCTAAGTTGGCAACACTGGTTTAACGGCAGCTGGCATCCTTGTACATGCAGTGCTGCCATCTTCTGTTTCAGTCCATTATTACACTCTTAAATCCTACTACTTATTCCTGTGTCTTCTGGGATCTTACAAGCTTCAAACGACGCATCGACTATTAAATCAGTCGTTGGCGATTTTGATAGTCGACGTAATCCTGACTATTCGACTAATCGTGGCAGCCCTACAGTCCAGTATATAGAGAGACGAGACGACGAGGCTCTAGTTACAGCAGTGCAAGTAAACAAACAATATATATAAGAAGAGTAAGAAAATACATATACACTTTAGGACTCAGGATAAAGGGATCAATAACAATTTAAAATTTATAATTTACAGTTTGATGATTTAAAATCTCACACACAACCCGGCTGCTTCCAGATAGAGCACATCTCATTCATAAGGTTGTAAATCCAAGCCCATTATGTATTCTTGGTTTGAATCCTGGGTTGTGTGAAATCCCAGAAATAAACCCTAGACGAAGTAGAAGAGGGAGTATTCGCCCAGGGTGCCAAACAGGCTAGGACCGCCACTGGCCATATCCGTTATGTGTCTGTGAGCGAGGGAGGGAGAAAAAGGAAAAGTACGAGCTGTCATCGAGCAAAAACGGGAGCTGGAAGCATGTAAATATAATAATAACCACTGCAGCCAAGAAGAGAGCCTGACGAGCCCAGTTGTAAGTAAGCTATTAAGACTCGACTGTACACCGTGTTCGTGTTTTCCTCCAAAAACAATAAGTTCCGTTGGAGCAGCCTTTCAATGCCTCTCTCTGTCTCTGCTAGCAAAGTTGACCCAGACAACAAAGTAAAGCTAGTTTTCAGCTACGAGCCCGACACGGAGCCCGACGTATTAGCCAGAGGTCCTTTACTATGGTTCGGAGCCGCGGACCTGTTTTATAGATGCGTGGAATAGTTTTCTATACGAGATCAGTGCAGAAAGTCTAGCCTTACTTAACCCTCTGGAGTCCAGGGTATAATTGGCCATTTTTGACTACTTTTGATTTTACCTCTATATTTCACCTTTAAAAACTGTTTTTCTTGCCTTGTTTGGTATCATTATTTTCAGCACAACCTCAAATATCTGAAATTTGAGTGATTTTTTTATTTTTGTATACTATATTAGCACAGTTGATCTAAATTCAGACAAAAAAAAAATATCAAAATCCGAGTAGAAAAAAGTTATATTTTTTACTGTAAAACCCACAAACATGTTTAATGAATCATTTTCATAACTTGAAATGCAAATAGAAATTGTACATTTCTAAAAATTATGCACAAGTTTTGCAAACAACAAAGTTATATGGTACCATTTACCTAAAAATGCAGCCAAGGCCTCAGGCGTTTTTTATATAACCATTTAAATCTATTTACAGAACAATCAGGTGTGCTGCATCAAATAAGAAGGTACACAAATTATTTGTGCCAGTCCAAAAATGTAGTTTGTGTTCAGTATAAGACAGAGGAGAACACCACAGGCCTAAACCCTGCAGGTCTGACAGCAGGAGGTGCATCAGTCCAGTTTTCCATGTGGGAACAGCGTTTACACTGGAATCTGCCTTTGGCGGCTTTTTTAGAGCAAATATGAAATTCAGCAGTCTGACACACAATACAAAACAATAACTACACAACACACTAACTACAGCCTCCAAACACGCTAAACGTCACTAATGTCTCACATATGAAAACTCGCTCTCTCTCTGTCTTTCGCTCGCCCGCTTTCCGTGCGGGTGTCACTCCTAAAACTGCCCCTTCTCCCTAAACAACCAAGTGCCGCATGTTGCCATATCATTTTTTTTGATTGGCTGACATGGTAAACTAACACCAATAGGGATGGGGTGTTTTTTCTTTTTTTCACTCGCAAGCGGAGAGGTTTTGCTAGCGCTGTCTGTAGAAAACGCAGTTTTTACCGTTCTTCCCGCTGTAAACACCATTGTTTTGTTCAGAAAAAAACATCGCGTGTATTTTTTATCATAACTCTGGTTTTACGTGGCCCATCGACACAATTCAAAAACTGGTATATAGTTTGAAGTCCTCACTTTTGACTCAAGTTAAAATGGAGACTGACGTGCTGCATCTTGTAGCTGTGTCGTCTTAAATTGGTCATGTGATTTTGACGCGCCGGCGCGTCCAGCGACCACAGAAGGTTAATGTCCACCCTACTGTGTAGTGTTCGCCCAGGGCACCAAACAAGCCAGGACCGCCCCTGGCATTACCCATACTTAAAATAAAATAAATAGAAACGTTGCTTTTTGTCATGTGTCACTAACATTGTGGGCTGTACAAAGATTCAAAGCAGAAATATATACAAGCCATTTCAGGTCAAAGCCATACTTGCCAGCCAACCTTGAGCAGTGGCGTGTCCAGCGGGGTGGCCTGGGGGGCACAAGCCAGCACCACCACCCCCCCCCCCCCCCTCCCTCCAACCAGACTGGCCACCCCGAAGCTAAAACAATAAAAGTCAAGCAAATATCAAATGTACGATTATGTTTTCACAGTGAAGCTCAGATATCCGAGTGTAAGTGAATGCAGCATCGGCTTTTGCACTATGAGCATCACATTAGCAAAGGAAGGAGAACCAAGCATGAACTGCAGAAAAAAACATTTTGGTGAAAGAAAATGAGAGAATAAATGTCCCTGTAAGTAATATTAAGTTTGTTACTTAAGGAATTATTACAACAGCCGAATATTTCAGACAGTAGGCTACTGGGGGGAGCTAGCATGAGAGTTATGAGTTATAAGATATAATCCAAGTTGTAACATTGCTGTATGGAGCTGCAGATTTGGTTGCAGGTTAATACTGGCAGTGTCACCATGCCAGCTGACTGTATTTCATCATCAGCCAGTTTTGTTCTTTATACATCAATATTACCAAAGTTTACCATAAGGCAGCACTTACACTACACTGTGTGGTCTAGTTAATTTCTAATAATAATAATAATCTCTCATTATTTATCCTTTCTGCCAGCTCCATGTTATTAAAACTTTCAAAACATAAATATTTTGCAACTGCAAGTGCTGTTGTTTACAAATGTTTTTGTACTTCTTGTCTTCCTAACATGTAACAGACTCCTATTAAAAGTTCAAGAGGCTTATTTTTGCACAATTTATACTGAAAACATTATCAAAAGAAGTAATAGAAAGTATTTACTTGCTTTCAGGTTTAATTCAAATGTTAGTCTTTTCATTTGTTTCCCCACTCCCCCCTCCGACAAGATTATCTTCTTTTTTTAATAGGCAGATAAAGTTTTGCTATGCCATTGGCTAATTTGCCAATTGTATGTTAAAAATATTCATATTTTAATATTCAGAAATGTTTTAGTCCAAAACATATGTGCACTTTATGTCAGTAAAAATACTATGCAAATATTGCTGTCCTTGAATGCTGAATAAACACTGACAAAGCATTGACTGCATCTCTTGTATTTTATCAACGCAGTATCTGAAAAATTTGCACTGTAGTCGTTAAAATCTCATTCTAATAAGAGTTAAAAGCACATTTGGTTATTAGGTTATAGGGTTATTGAATTATGGTAAACGGTTGGTAGAATTTTTTTTAACATTATCTGCCAATTACATCTGCCACCCTTCTCCAAATCTGTGCCCCTACCTGCCCCCCCCCCCCAACAAAAATTTTCTAGACACACCACTGACCTTGAGACCTCAGAATTAGGGAGACGTTGAAAAGGGCTGTTGGGGGAGGGAGGGGTATACATATACATTCAAAAAAACTCTAATTTTACAGTGTTTATTTATCGGATAAAAAAAGTTACATGTCACCGTTATTATTGTCCGGCTGGAAACAGCGGGGGCATCCAAATTCAAAGGCTTCATCCTTCCGAGAACCCGGCCTTCGTGGTCTAAGCGGCCCGGGTCCGCCGAAAGCCGGGTAGGCCGGAAGTGAGCTACTGAAATTGGACAGTCTAGCCTTCGGTTGAGTGAAACTCTGCCGTCTGCTCCTTGCAATCTAAAATATAACCGGACGCTGACGTAACTTCTCGACCATCTCACACTTCTGTTTAATCAGTTTTCTGTTTAATCAGTTTTCTGTTTGACGTTTATTCAGCTGTGTGAAAACCCGTGAGGAACCCTCCCTAGGGATTAATAAAGTTAAATTTAACTAATCTAATAACTTTCATCTCAGCCAAACCGACTTACTCACAAAACGCTGAAAAAGAACAAACAATAACATTTTTAGGTTATCAAAGTGACTTATATATCATGTTTATGTTTAGCCAAAGATCGCTGGGTTTTTGAAAACGATGTCGGAGTTTGCTGTTCTCGCCGGCTCTGATATTTAGTGCGATTCGTTTACATATTCTCATCCGCTCTGAAGGAGCTGTTGCGCCTTTCATTTACAAATTACAGTCTAAATCCTGACATGAAGTACTTCGAGACCCTTATATTGTTTTGCTCAGCCGCGGAATGTTAATAAATATGACCCAAATAGGTCGTAGATAACAACGAGGCGATTCTGAAGACGCGCACTTTGTAGTCCGCCTACTGGGCAGTGCAATTACCATACGTCAGACATACTGCGTCATATTGTTAAGACGTTTAGTGCAAGTCCTTATCACTTTTCCTACACACCTTTCCTTTGAACTTATGACATTTTCCACCTTTATCAAGCAATGGCGTTCAGGAAAAGGACACAGGAGGTAAGTAGCTAAAATACTTTTCAGGTGTCGCTACACACGGAACGGGGAAATGAACAGAGGCAGCCACACCGATGCCTGATCAAAAAACCGCAAAAGTTAAACTTGATGGTTTTAATACTTACACACTGTTGTGTGACTCGAAGGATAACCGCCTTACAGACTCGTGCGTTTTTCCACAGCACTAATGGACTAGCTTCCCCTCAGTCTGAGCGTAAATCTCAGCTATAGTTAAATTAGGGTGACCATATTTTGATTTCCTTCTCTGTGTAGTTAATGAATTCTGAAAGAAAATATATCATATAGGCTTTTACAAGTCAACAAGTGCAAAATAAATAACTTAAAAGCCTCTGGAATTAAATAATGGTACAGAAATAATACCTCATCTGCATAAGAATAGTTACCAGTACTGGGCCGTACGAAAGAATTTTTTTTGCAGTTCGTCTGAAAAGATGCACTTGCGCTTTGGGATCTTTTAAATATCATTAGGCGTGTTGCCGCGCACGATCTGTCCCGTCTGTGAGCGCAGAACAAGCAGTGTTGCCAACTCCTCAGTGAGGAAAATCGGTATTCGCTGTCCTAAAAGTCGCTAGAACTCGCTAGGTGACGTCATCGCCTAATTTGCATAATTGGTCCTGCCCACGGGCGAGAGAGATAAACATTGTGGAAGAGACCTAAAGTGACTAAAAACAAACAAACAAAACAAACCAAACCACCCAAAAGTATTTAGAATATGTTTAGAACCACAAATTAATTTCTTTTAGCGATTCCAACCCCCCTCCCCCTTTTATCTGGACTTGGGACCGGCGAAAGTGACCCGAAATAGGCTCTCTGGTTACTTTGTGTGTCTGTGTTCCATATAATCCATAAAAAGTAACAATATAAGAAGAACATTTTTAACCATTAACAAACAAAAAGGACATAGCAAGCCTCACCAGACAGCTTCAGTCGAAATCGGATGTTCAAGGTGGACTTAAGGCTCTGCAAGGACTTCCAATTTTTCAGTGATGGGAATGATGTATTTTAGTGCCTTGATTTATTTTAGACAAAGAAAATGTACATTTACTGCTGCGACTCATTTGCAGTTTGTATGCATAGGGGTGAATATCTCCTGCTCTGACATCAACTAGGACTGCTCCGTGAAGACTACCCGCTGCCTGTGAGCGCTTTGGCACGGGCAAGGTGCCCACGGCAGCACCCGCTGCTTGTTGAGTGTAAGAGCGACAGGTGCTTTCACGTCAGAAAGTTGTCATACGTCTCCGATAATGCCAGAAAAAAGTTGTCAGATTTGCTGCTAGTTGTTTTGGGTTTTTGTTTTTTTAGAAAAAAGGTCGCTAAGGGGGTCTGAAAACTCGCTAAATATAACTAAGTTGGCAACACTGAACAAACGCTCACAAAGCAGCAGTTCGGGGATGAGGTCACACATATGGGTCCTCTGTCGGACATTTTTATCAATCTCAAGAATCCCCCCGGACAGAACGTGAAAAGTGGACATGTCCGGGGAAAAGAGGATGGTTGTCACCCTAGTTAAATGTAGTGCAAACAGTCCTTCAGTGACATAATAACAGAGAGAGATAAAGAGATTACTAAGTAAAAGTACATCTACTATTATCTCAGTTTATTTACTTTTCGGATATTAACAGGTATTGGTGCAAATTAGTGTAGTCTCCAATATATTGTCGGTTGCCGCCGTAGAGGCGGTCTCAGTTAAACTCGAAAGGTTTCTGTAGTCAGCAGGAGTGCGACAGCCGACTGTCATGTTAAAAAAAATAGATAGCGAAATATTATTTAAAAGGGGGAAACAGGACATACGTGAATAGTTTAAATACGAAATATTCCGAGTATATTTTCTAGTTTGTCGGCAGACGGGTCCTAAAAAGCCACGCCCACGGCATATTCGTTTCCGCGTCTCAGGTAATCTAAACGTCGTTTAATTTTAGGAGCAGCATCTAACGCTGACAACAATTGGTTGTTAGCGTTAGGTACACCGACTGACGTGGCTGCATGCGGATTTAATAAAGAAGACTAGCTAAAATGTCGCGATTTCATGTACTCACGTCACCGTTTCACTTCCTCCTAATCCGCAGTTTCTCTCTCGCCAGACACTCTCTGAAGCCCTTCGTGTCGTCACTTCTCACACTTGGCATCTTCTCACAAGATTTCACCCTGGATTCGCTCAGATTCGTTTAATCTGCTCTGGACTCCTGTCCATTACAGTTGGAGATCTGTTAAGGCTCCTGGCTGCATGTGCAGGTTCTCAATCATTCAGGTCATGGTAGTCTAACAGAAAGAAAGTGACTGGACTTGTTTAAGCTTCAAGAAACGTAAAGAAGTCCAGTCGCTTCCTGGACTACATGTTTTCAGTTAATTCAATATTATCCTACACTGCTATAAACATACCCATTTATCTTTCCTTTATCTGGAGTCACTTTCTCTAACATCAATCAGGATAAGCTGTCACACAAACCTGGATTTCAAAACCATTAGTTAACCCAGGGGCATGTATCCCCAGGGGTTTCCCTGAGTGCCTGTCTAATCACAAACTTAAATACATGTGCTGACAGAGTGGCTGAATTTAAAATAGAAAAGAATAAACTACACAAAGACAAAAAAAATGAAACTGTGGGAAACAATTTAACACAAAAATACAGTTAAAGCAACAGCTGCTGCACACAAAGTGAGTGTGTGTGAGGAAAATTGCTGTACAATATTTTATTAAAACTGCTGTAGAAATGCATGTGAGCTCTGGTCAGTATGAAAGAGAACTACCTATTATATTAGAAGTAATAGTAAAGTGTAGCCTATTTGAACCCAGAAAAATGCAGATTGTTTATTATTTAATGTAATGTTTAATTTAATGTTTAAATTACATTTTATCCTTTCAGCTGCAGCCTTGGTGGTCTTTAAGAGTCGGAGAATAACAAATAAATATAGAAACAATTCAAACATAGGCTTAGTCAATGTAAAAATTACACTGTGTCTTGTTTTGGCATTATATAATACTGCTTACAAAATAATTACATTGTCTTCAGCAAACAAGGGGGGATAATTAAGATAAAAACAAGAACGAGGACGGCTCTGTTCAAACGTCTCCAAAAAAAAAAAAAATTAAAAATTAAAAATAATCAATATTTGCTAGTGATGCTCGTAGAGTCTCCTTCTGAGGTCCAAGGAAACTTTGAGCTAGTTAACTTCAGACTGATCACATCACATTCCCAGGGTTATGAGTCTGATATTGATGACAGGGGCGATGGGTCAAAGTGTGGTTTCACAGACACTTGGTAGCCAAATTAGATGTTTCGTTTTATTTATGAGTTATTTTTTTAAGATGTAGCGTCGTTGTCTGGTCTGGTACCTTGCTGCCATTTGTTTAACATTAACTTTTTAAAATTTTCTCCCCTTCCTGTCAGTTACACCTGTTGCTTACCTAACATTAGACAAGAAACAGGTGTTGCAGGAGTTGCTTGGAGAAAGGGAAGGGGAGAGAAACGGTGTACACGTGAATCTATTGTTCTATGGATATTTTAAAGAGGGCATACAGTTTGTTGATGAAGGTGGCATTTTTGCCAGCTGTGCAGATTTTTTAGAGGTCCGCTTATTCATTTCTGCTCGCTATGACGTCACCGGTCAGTTGGCCATTCACCAAAATAACATGTCCTGGTGCCCCAATGAGCAGCATGCCACTGAAAAATAAAGAAAATAAGATAATCACAAAATGCTCTCTTAAATAATCACAAAATGCTCTCTTAAATAATCACACACACACACACACACACACACACACACCTTTTTTCCCTGCATGCACCTGCATTGATTATATGTGTAACAGTGAGGAAGCCTGCTGTCCTACTGTGTGGACAGGGGTTTGATAAGAAAAGTAGAAAATAAAAACCAAACAAAAAAAAAAAACACTTCAAATTTTATCTTTATATTTGTAAACTCATCTGTCTGAGGGGGTCACTTACTTTAGGTCTGTGAACCTGTTACCTTAATTGCATTACGGTATTCAGTAGCACAATAATGTAGCACATTACTGTGTAAATAAAGTATTATCAACCAATCATTGTGTACAGTTACAATTAAGTCATTACTTGTGTTTCAATGGCTCTTTCTTATCCTCCAATGGTTAATAATGGTTAATAATTTATGTAGGAAGAGAGAAAATTGAGTTAAACGAAATTTAAGAAACATAAGCAACAGATTCAAAAAGATTGTTTTTTGCTAAGGTTGCTATGCAAACAAATGATGTAATGATTTTTTGAATTGAGCATTTTAAAAAAGAAAAAAAAAAAGAAAGAAAAAGGAATCACTTTTAATTTGTAGAGGCTTTCTTAATGTTAGCTACCTGCCACACAAACAGGGCTGTGGACTTTTTCACCAGATTGTTTTAAATAATCTTGGAGAGGATGCCTGAGATACAGAGGATACTGGTGTCTATTTGTGTGATGTGCTGAGCTGTAGAAACTACAGAGAGGTGTTAATACAGTGGATCTCTTTGCTCTCCAGTTCAGTGCTTTTACAGTTCCTCATAAAATCCCTACTTAAATTTTTACCATTTATCATATTATCACTTTTAAGGTAAGACATGTGTTTTTGTTTTTTTTGGGGGGAGGGGGATTGTTGCTTTGTTTTTGCTAAGGTTGCTATGCATTTAAGCTGGAGTTTACCTAGCTAGTGTAACTAGCATTTTGAATCTGTTCCTTATGTTCCCTAAGATTCTTTTAAATCAATTTAATATCTTTCTACAAATTATATACCAAAACAGATTTTTATTTTTGGATTCAGAACTGTCATTGATGTGGGGGTTACAAATTTCTGTCAAAACGCCTTAAGGCTTCGACTCATGACTGAATACAAGACAGAAATTGATTTGGACTGCTTGATTGGCATAGAAACAGAGGTCAACCTCTCACAATTAGGGGTGGGTTTAAAAAAAATACATAAAAAATTCCTTATTCAAATAGATTTGAATAACGTGATATCGATATATTACTATATTACTGCCTGATTTTGTTTAAACCATTATTGCACACTTTCTGTAAAACCAATAAACTTCATTTCACTTCTCAAATATTACTGTGTGTGTCTCCTATATGATACATTTCACTGACATTTTTTATTGTAATATCCAACGATTTATACAGGAAAATAATGACTATTAACAAGATTGCCCAAACTTTTGCATCCCACTGTATATACCAGCTAGCTTAACTTCAGTAACCCTACAAACGTCACAGCTGTTTAGCTTTCGGTCTTCATTTATGTTGGAAATGATAGCAGAGCTCTATGTTTTATTTTTTTCAGAAATCTCTCAGTCAGAACATGGTATATTATATTTAGATGGAAGCTAGCGAGCTAACTTCTAACTCCATTAAATGTAATAATGTGCGTTCAGGTGTGCTCGGGGGTATGCGATTTCATGTGTTGAAATACAGGGCGTCAGAGGGGTTTTATGAGTTCATGTGTTTTTATTTAATCAAACCATACGGTTTTTAATTAAACCATTTTTTATCACTTTGGCTTGTCTCAACATTCAGTTATGCAGACATATGTGTTCTTAAAAGCAATTCTTTGTTTTTGCATGGAGGGGTGAAAGACGTTTTGGTTCGCAGTGCACCTTAACAAAGCTAGAATGCTTTTTATTCACATCTATTCAAAAGTGTTGGTAATAGTGTTTTAATCACACTAATTTTGTGGTTCTGACAATGTCTCAGCTTGCAGTGATGCAAGCATTTTATTTTAAAAATGGCACAAAGGGAAATTTCTTCTGAATGGGCAATGTCAGCCTGTTCACAAGAGTTTCATTTAATCAAACTACTTTAATCTAACTGGTTATTTACGCATCTACTGGGGTTTCTTTCACGGGTTCATGCGATCATTTTATTTAAAAATCGGGATTTGGGAATGTTGAACTAAGAGGGAGACAGAGCCAGCTAGTTTTTCAACACAACAGATGGTCGCAAATAACATTCAGCCCTTTAGAAAATAAACACTATTGGGCTACTTCTAAAACACGTTGCACACGATGTCACATTTTCCCCCAAAGCAGCCAGTATCGCTCTTTCAAACTAATTGTGTTTTAATCACACTCATTTTGTGATTCTGATGTCACAGCATGCATTTTATTTATTTAAAAACGGCTCAAACAGGAATTTCTTCTGTACGGTTTCAGAGGCTACTAGTTTTAACGCAATAGGTGGTCACAAATAACATTCACCACCTCTTTAGAAATAAATGCTGCAGTGATACCTCTAAAACCAGTCGCCCAGATCCGCTCTGTCTTTTCAACAGCTGGCTAATTGTTTGAATTTGTTCAGGAACGCAAAAGCCCACCGTGGGCATCATTTAATTGTTGGGATTCATTAGGAAAAGGTAAAAGCCGACAGGTGTACCAGTCGAGCCGGGACCCAACCTATAGTGTCTAAAGTGGCCGGTATCGGCTCTTTTTGTAATTCCTCGACAAGGTAAAAGCCCCACAGATGTACCAGTCGAGCAAGGTCTCGTCTATTTTCTGAAGTAGCCAGCAACAGCGGACTCTTAGGCCTATCTTGGCCAGTTACACCGGAGCTCAGCAACTGCGTGCCCCACCCTCATTGTTTCAAACTTGCACAGCAAGGTGATGCCCTGCAGGTGTATCGCCCCCCCAGACTTATTGGCACTCCATCTATTGTTTTTGGAAGCACCCGGTCCTATATGAAGCGTTTCCCCGGTGTGTGACCCTCGCCTTTTCGCGTCAGGACCAGCGCCGGTGCAGACCATTTTCTACCCACACAGAGCGTTTCTGACCAGCCGGCGTTACTTATGCATAAGAGAAAAGCAACAGTGCAACGCGGTTCTCTGCTCCAAGACATCCGCGGTCCTTTCACACAGTAAGGATGTGTGTTATAGCCGGCGCTTCATAAATGTCTGTCTGACAGCGCAGATTATTCAAACTGTTTTAAAAACGTGACTCATTTGTTGTCCAAAAAACATTTCCTCTAAATTTGCAAAGTTACTGATTTAAAAATATATATTTTCGAATTTTTAGCTGGATGTCAAACATATGATGGACTCTTGAGCATATTTATATAGCAAAATTCATAGTGGTATAACCATAAATGATGCCCAACTAACCAATGCATTCTAATGCAAGCCTTTAAACTGTATGTTGATAAGTGCATGAAGTATACCTTTACCTCTATAGCTGAAAAAAGTCTGTATCTATAAATTGTGGATCTATTGATTTGTTTTTAATGTGGCGTTTTTTTTTTTCCCCCACGAACTGCAGATGATGAATTCCTCTTTATTTGAGAAAGTGTCCCTAAGCTACTGCGGCTCATACTTACTGAGTTCCCTACATACTTCTTTACTATGTCAGTAAACTTTTTGAACAAGAAAGGTACGGTAGTTTTAAAGACACATCTTAATCACTATGTGAAGCAAAGGCAAAAAAATCGGAATTAATTTTATGTAGCTGTCCATATTAAATCCATCAAAGAGTGAAAATCCAAAAGCTGCTGCAATCCTTTGTAATAATGATCTCTCTCTGTGTCTGTGTGTGTGTGTGTGAGACGCTGCGTCTGCTACTATGTGAGTGTGTGTGTGCGCGTGCTCGCAGAAGGAAGGTCAAGGCAGGAGCTTTTTTTTTTTTTTTCTCCCCAAGAAGTGGAGCTCATCTGCTAACGAGAGAACTTTTTTTTTTTTTTTTCATCAAACACTGTGATATGAAGCATTGTTAAAGTGCCACTTCAGTAATGCTGCTGGGAGAAACAAGTGTTGACTCATTTCTTTTCTTAAATACATGATTTAAAACACTAAACTCTAATTTCAAAGGTTTATTTTAAGTTTAAAGAATATAACAGCTGGTAAGACGGTGAATTTTGCTTCTCACTGTCCGTGTTATGTTGTAGTATCCATTATCATGTATGCTACTTTGCTCTGTGGACTGTAAAATGTTTCATTGTATTCATGAAATAAACCAGACTTTCAATGTCTGAATCTTTTACCGTTTTTCTGCTTTTGTTCACTCCAAGTTGACAAAACCCACAGACATCAAGAATTAACTCACTAAAATGTGGAGCAGTCTCGGTGTATTTAGCTGCTTTTACCCATCAACTGACTGAGAGAAATGTCTGTAGTCCCCACTTTGGTCATTATGAATGTTGAAGGAGATTTGTTCCATAGACACCTTATACTAGTGTTTCCTACACTTAATCCAACACTACTATGTTCTATTTAAATCCAGATTCCTTTTATAGATTGCAGTGAAACAAACTGTTTTGATAGCAGAAACACTTTGTGTTGTTAATCCTGAATGATTCTTGGTCACAACATTTTACTCCACACACATTTGAAAAATCGCACAGTTTGACAATAAATATCCCAGTCAAGCTTCATTTCTTAAGAAATATGCAGAGGGAGTTATCTTTATCAAAAGTAGAAGTTATATCTGTAGCTAAACTGTTGTACACAAACTTCAAGCCGGAGCTTATTTTTGCATTTTTAGATCTGTAGTGACATTTTTTGGAGCGTTTTAGGTTGCTATGTATCAATTTAAGTAGGGCTAAATAGGGCTTTGAACTTTTTTTTTTTTTTTTTTTTGGGGGGGGGGGGGGGGGGGGTATTTGTTTAATAAATAATTTTGATCATGATGTTGGCAAATACAATAGATGGAAAATACATATAATAATGTAAAACACATTATGGAGTAGGCTTCTGCTATGAGGCCCTGCTTCCATGTACTTGTGCAATTAGTCACTGGACAGCTTTGTTTATTAATAATATTATATCAAGCTAATTTTCTTATACACATTTTAGACCTGAGGGTAGAATTTATTGTGAACTTGTTAATAATGATCGTTATGAGCTTGCAAAGTAAAAACATTATAGATTTAAGGCAACCCGTTTTTTTTTATTATTATTATTATTATTATTATTATTATTATTATTATTATTATTATTATTATTAATAATAATAATAATAATAATAATAATAATAATAATAATTCACTAAGTGAACTTGCTTCACTTAATTCACTCTCACTTAGTGAAGCAGAGGGAAGCTATTGGGCGCTCGGGGGTACCTCAGGGTAGCTGTTCAGGGGAATCTAACCTCCCGATCTTGGGGTCACCAATCCACCTACTGAGCTATCCCTGCGCCTTAAGAACATACTACCAGCTAATAAACAAATTAAATTGCTGCACATTTTCTAAAATAACATTTTAAGATTACTTAAAAAATACACATTTTGTATTCAATTTTATCCAAATGGAAGTGTTTCTAACTTGAAAAGCAGATTTGTAACATTTTAGGTTTTTCCACATTTTAAGATAAAATAAACACAAAACACAAGCAAATAACAAGAACACAAAGCTGGCAAACACACCCGATTGACCAAAATCTACTCAAAATACTACCACATATGACATATTCTCCTCTCTTCCTCGCTGACTTCATATTTCTCAGAGTGATCAGTAGTTTGCCATCTCTTACCTTTAAAACACTGTACATGTCCCGTGAATGATTCACTTCCTCATAAATCACTAAATCAGTTACGTTCTAAATGATCACGTCACAGATCACGTGACTCTGGCCAAACTAATAAAGCCTCAAGTCGACACCTTCACCTACTTCTCTGAAGCAGTGTGTTGTGTTTTTTGGCACACGCACTGCAGTGTCAGCTTCAAGCGGGCCATCACTACTACGGACGACCCGGCTGCATAGTTCTAGATCACGGATGAGGAACTCTAGGCCTCAAGGTCCGGTATCCGGAAGTTTTGCAATATCACCCTGGTTCAACACACCTGAATAAAACGAGTTCATTACCAGGCCTCCGGGGAACCTCAAGACATGTTGAGGAGGTAATTTAGCCATTTGAATCGGCTGTGTTGGATCAAGAACACATCTAACACCTACAGGACACCGGTACTTGAGGCCTGGAGTTGCCCCACCTCTGCTTTTCCCTCGGGATGAATAAAGTATTATCAACCAATCAGCACTGCCAGGAGCTAAACGTCGCATTAATAATAATACGCTTGAATAAATAAAACACAGTGCCACTGATCGTACATATAGGTTGTATGTTATGCATTATTATCTTAGAGGACCCTGCTCCTGCTCCCCCTCCACCCACATGCTAACCCCACTTCCGCATGCAAAAATATCTGAAGTAAGTAAATTGAAGGAAATAAAGACAATTTTACTATACCTTTTCAGTGATCATCGTTTCCTCTCTGGCTTTGTTCCGCGTCTTTTGGTTCACAGACAGCCAGGCTCTCGGGAAAATTATGAACGGGATTGTTGCGATGATGCGCGCGCACTCTCATTCAAAAATATAGTAGTTGTTGTAAGGATTTTAGTGCACCAACAAATCATTTAAAATCAGTTAGTTCGGTGCTAAACTGAACACATAACATGTTAGTAGTATTAGAGACACGTTTAGACGCTGTCAAGTTGACAGAAGCCAAAACACCTACAAATTAATGACTATTAAATTATGAAAAAAAATCGACATCTTTATGCAAAGCTCTGTGTCAATTCAGTTGACACAGAGAACGAGAGAAATCTCACCTGCAGAGACAAACACAAAGATGCCTAAAAGCGTTATACACTGTGACGCAGTTAAAAATAACATTTCCGGGTTCTCGAATTCTGCTGATCCGAATGGTTGGAATGCCGAAGCTGGTGTTGTCTAATAACGTCCCACGTTTATTGAATTAATCGGACTAGTTTTCTTTTTTTAGTTTTTAAATAAAAGAGCAACTTCTTAAAGTCCGTCTCTCAAGCTCTTTCGACTGTTTAGGAGGGACTGTCGCTACCCGATCCGTACCGGAAACGCGATCGGTACCCCGCATGCGCAAATCTTACGTCACTTCCTCTCTTTGCCAACATTGCGACATTCAATATATTTGAATGATACGGTTAGCGCCCAGTTAGCTCCTAGCATTTCTCAGCAGCTCTGCCTCCTTTTCGACTACCGGGACATTTAAACAATGGATAATCCGTATACAAACAAATTCATGCTTTTCTCCTCAACAGAGAGCCTTCCCCGATTGAACAACAGCGCCGTAGAATAAGAAGAATGGCGCCTAATTACAGACTTAATAATATTGACTTAGCAATGTGTCACGTGAAGATTCAGCAGCCAGATTAAGTGTTTACTGACAATTGACAGTGATAGCGGACATCATCATCACTATTCCAGTCAATCCTCTCCTCACAGACAAGCATAAACACACTCGACTATCACTAAATCAAATTTAACACACGTTTGTAATGACGCCAATTCAGTTTACAATAGGATTCATTCGCTCGGTCAGCAGGTGGCAGTATCCTCGTACACTGGGGAGTAAACTGCCATTAAACGAACAGAAGAAGAAGAAAACATCTGCACATGCGCGGTACGGATTGGGTAGACCCGATTTTTATTTTTTATTTATTTATTTTTTTAAGCTTTATTTAACAAACAATGAGTATACAACATACGAACAGATGAAGTATACAAAACAGAACATGAACACAAAAAGCCAGGGGTAAAAGAAAAAGGTAACAATTATAAGAATACACGCAAAAATTCACATACATATATTGTTTTGAGAGCCTTTTTGTTGGTGGAGTCTGATATTGATTGAATGTACATTTCCACATCCTTAAAAAAATGACAGAAATATGGTGTTTTGTTAGTGAACTTACATTTATGGATAAAAAATTTAGCTAAAAGTATTAACAAATTTATCATAAAAAAACATTTATCATACTTCTTGGGGAACTTAAAGAAACAGAATAAAACATTTTCCCATCGTAAAGAAAACTCCCTTAAAATATGGACAATAACAAACCTGCTAAATTCCTTCCAGAATCTCTGTGTAAAAGAACAGTACCAAAAAAGATGTGTCACAGTTTCTGGATGATCCCCACAGAAAGTACAGTTAGTATTTATGTCCCTTTTAAATTTTACCATGTAGTGACTGGCTGGATAACATTTATGTAGAATTTTAAATGAGACTTCTTTCACCTTATTTACAATCAAATATTTATGGGGGATCATCCAGACTGTCTTCCACTTGATATCTGGAACATATCGGTTCCAATAAGATATTATATATGGGAGAGAGACAATATCTTCTTGGAATAAACTACGTATTCTCTTATTGCTGTTACCAAGTTCCTGTGAAAAGCAGATTTTTCCTGTTGGTGACTCAGCTGGATCAGGGAGAGTGACTGAGGTAGATATTGAGCTGTCAGTGTTTTTATATAACATTAAAGTCCCTGAGGGTATGGCACCAAGCACCATTGAGAATTCCTGAACACTGATTGGAAAATTATATAGTGCAATAAAGTCGTTGTAAGTAAGTAGTTGTCCCTCTTTATTAACCAGCTGAGCCACCAATAGGATCCCATTTTGGACCCAAGTTTCCAGGAAAAGTGATTTATTTTTATATAAAATATCTCTGTTGTTCCAGATAAGGTATTTGTGAGGTGAGAAGTTGTGTTTATAAATGAGGGTCCACGCTAAGAGGACCTGCTTATGGAAGGATGAAAGTTTTACAGGAAGTTTCTCAACATTGTAATTACAATTTAAAATAAAATTAAAGCCACCAAAACGAGATATAGTGTACGGGGATACTACTGAGTCACCCGATGAGACAGGGTTAGACAGGCACTTCCTTTGTAGAGATTGCCATAATTGTTGTGCATTTCTGTGCAAAAAAAAAAAAAAAAAGACAGGCACTTCCTGTTTGAGTAAACACTACTCACGTCACGTGGCACGTACACGTGCTCCTCCTCTCGTTCTCTTCTCTGTTTTTGTTACGTTGTTACGTTGCTCTGGCAGTGCACTCAGGTTACAGAGAGAGAGGGAGGGAAAACCATGTGCCGCTATTTAGAGGCAGCAGCAAATGAAAAAACAATTTGCATTGTGGCGGCTGTGTGAAAGGAAGTGCCTACTGTGACAGCACCGCTAATTTATACAAGCACATGAAAAACAAGAAGTACAAGGAACTAGATATATGGAGACTGACAGAGTGGTTATTGATTAGTGTTATTGATTATCATAGTTGTTACATACCGGTACTTATAAAGTATTTTCAGACATTAAAGTGATATATTTGAAATGTGATGAATGCATTATTATTATTCTATTAAAACAGAAAGAAAATTCCTTAAACCTGAACTATGGGAACAAAGTGAATAATAGAATAACTACGGAGGACCGGTGAACTGTTAATCATCTAGTGTCCATAATGTAGCATCCCCGGTTGAAAAGATGGTCTCTCAAACTGAGGGTTCACAATCCTTTTATTAAACAGCCGTGTATGTGAACACACCGTAAGAGCTACAACATACAGAATAAAAGACTATTAGTAAATCAAACAGTGTGTTACCTTTAACCTTTTGAGTTATTCATTAATCACAAAGTAATTATCTTTAACTTACATAACATATAACAGTGAAACAAATTTGCATATAACAGTGAAATCGTTGCATCGCTGCCTAAACCTGACGAGGTACGTTAGCACCCTCTAGTGGGTGAAAACTTAGCCTTTATCCTATAGCGGTCAGCAGCTATATGCTCCGTAAAACAACAAAGTACATATCCACAGGACAAACCTTGTTACAAACCTTGTTCCCTCATCAACCAGGTGCTAAGGAACTGCTTTCAACTCAGGATTGCACCTTTATAGCCGTTCTTTTCCCCCATTCCCGTCCATTAACCATAGAGCACACCTTCTCTCTGTGCATTAAAACCCGCGCTTCTGCTATATGGTTACGGCACCTTGTCGCTCTGTGACCTTCAAAATAAAAGCATCCGCTCCAAGCTCCAACAATATAATAGCCACTCATAAGTTTACAAAACACTTTACAAAAGATTAATGAGGTCATTTACACATAACAATAGAGCAGGGATAGCAGAGCTTTATCAGGACAGGCAAGGGAACTAGTGCTTACCTATGAGTAGACATAACATAAAACTTAACAAAGTATATCTGTAGCTGGTTTTACGATCAAGTAGAGGTAGCATGTTTGCTGTCTGCTCCATTCCAACAGTGGCCTCCATTCCTACAGTCACTGTAGACATGATTTACTAAATATGATGCTGGACATATAACCTTGTCACCCTATTAGAGCACTTCGCTCCTACTCTGCAGGCCTACTTGTTGTTCCTGAGTATTTAAAAGTAGAATGGGAGGCAGAGCCTTCAGTTTTCAGGCCCCTCTTCTGTGGAACCAGCTTCCAGTTTGGATTCAGGAGACAGACACTATCTCTACTTTTAAGATTAGGCTTAAAACTTTCCTTTTTGCTAAAGCATATAGTTAGGGCTGGACCAGGTGACCCTGAATCCTCCCTTAGTTATGCTGCAATAGATGTAGGCTGCCGGGGATTCCCATGATGCATTGAGCTTTTCCTTTCCAGTCACCTTTCTCACTCACTATGTGTTAACAGACCTCTCTGTATTGAATCATATCTGTTATTAATCTCTGTCTCTCTTCCACAGCATGTCTTTATCCTGTCTTCTTTCTCTCACCCCAACCGGTCGCAGCAGATGGCCCCGCCCCTCCCTGAGCCTGGTTCTGCCGGAGGTTTCTTCCTGTTAAAAGGGAGTTTTTCCTTCCCACTGTGGCCAACACACAGGAAAGGGTTTTTGAAATGTTCTTGTTTTAACCTATTAGTTGGAAACAACTTCCCAACACCCTCGAAACTCAGAGAACTTGTGACAGTGGACAAAGCTGGATTTACACTGGTTCATGTGTCGTTTCAGACATGGCTGCGAGCTTGAAAGTTGCAGCCATGTCTGTAAATCATGAATAAAGTGTGTGTAAAGTGCAAACATGTGGTCAGGTCTGTTGTTGTATCTGCTACAACCCCATTTAAAGTGAGGACCATCGATACCTAAGAAAGCATTTATAAATAAAAATGAAAGGCCAACGGTACCTCAAGACTCAAACAAAACTCAAATGCACAAAGTGATGGGGGACATAAAAATGTTTAATTCAAGATGCAAGCATAACTCACCTGAGCTTTGCATAATCTTTAAGTGAAGGTAGGAGCAGAGTTTTAAATTTATAGGAGGTGTTTCAGAGAGAACGAGACATACTGAGCAGCTGGAGCCACACTATACTTTGACTTGGCTGCACTGGCTTTAGCTGGTGCTGTGTATCATCCTCTGGACACACTGGAACTGTATCGAGCATCACTAGCTCAGAATCAAAGACATGCCTCCATCCTTCATCTGTCTGTCCTGCAGATCCCCCCCCCCCCCCCCCCCAATTCCTAAAAGATGGATGCTGGTTGTCTGGATGAAATTGCTCATTCCATAAACAAGGAAATATAGATCTTCCAGGTCAGCTCTGGTCAACTCCACAGGTATGATGTTTTAGTTTGGAGCTCGATATGGCAGGGTGACATCCTGTCCAGACTCAGCTGTAATGTTTTTCTGGTCTGAAAGAGGAAACAACACAGAGCAGAGAGGTTAAAGGTCAAAGTACAACATTCACTTCTGCAGCAGCCAACCAGAGGATGCTGGAGTTATGCACATTAATGAAATCAACGGGCACTGGTCACCAGAATATTGCTGACACACACACGTTTATGTTAAGGTGACTGAAAGTACAAAATATGCAAACTGAGTCCAGCTCCTGTAAGTCTGCAGTAAATCAAATCAAATCAAATCAAATCAAATCAAATCAAATCAAATCAAATCAAATCAAATCAAATCAAATCAAATCAAATGGCAGTGGGAGCAGGGTGACAGGTCAACTGTTTAGGAGGGAGATGGCGAGGGGAAAGAAACTGTTCCTATGTCGGCTGGTCCTGGTCTGCAGGCTTCTGTACCGTCTGCCAGAGGGCAGCAGATCAAAGAGTCTGTGTCCAGGGTGTGAGGGGTCTGTGATGATTCCCCTGCCCGTTTCCTGGTTCTTGAGAGGTGCAGGTCCTGGATGGAGGGCAGGGGGGCGCCGATGATCCTTTCTGCTGCCCGTACAGTCCGCTGCAGTCTGCTCCTGTCCTGTTTATTGGCTGCACCATACCAGACTGTGATGGAGGAGCACAGGACAGACTCAATGACCGCAGTGTAGAACTGGATCAGCAGCTCCTGTGGGAGATTGTACTTCCCCAGTTGTCTCAGGAAGTACATCCTCTGCTGGGTCTTTTTGAGGATGGAGTTGATGTTGGTCTCCCACTTCAGGTCCTGGGAGATGGTGGTACCCGGGAAGATCTCCACAGTAGACACCGGGCTGTCTAATATGGTGAGGGGGAGAGGTATTGAGGGATGTCTCCTGAAGTCCACTGTTATCTCTAGTAGTGGTCATTCTGCCGTTGAATTTTGACTTTAACGCCATGAGTCCCCGCCCAGGTCGTGTTTATGTGTTTAATTCTTCTGTTTGTTTGTTTAAAAAAAAAAAAAATAGTGTGTGTGTGTCTTTACGACGAACTAGAAAACAACAGAAATTGATTTTGGTGTGTAGATTTTACTTTTTTGTTATTCTACTTTGCTCCTGTTTGTATTTCTACATTTGTTTTCCATGGGTGGAGACTCTGGAACATGAATTCCAGTCTGATTGGTTTCCCGTCACTTCAGAAACCAGCTGTGCCAAACACATTAGCTCCTCCTCCCAGGGCAGAAAAACACCCACTCGCAGTAGCGGTTGCGTCAGTCGTGACTTCTCCGTCAGTGCTGCGAATCCACGCAGCTTCAGCGTTTCTTCGTATTTTTAGATTATTTTTTATATATATTTGGAATATACGGAATGCTTTACAATGGAACGAGACGAGCAGGTGAAACATCTGCGTTCCACTACGGACTATGGAGAGAGATTGAGACACACCGAGACCCGTTGCATGTCATCTTTGGAAGCAAGATGGCGACGGAAACGTTCATTTCGAGGAGTCAAGGACCTAAGGGGTGGAGCTCTGCGAGGCTCGCGTGCTGTGACGTGCTGTGCTGCTGTACCTGTGCAGCTCAACTCGGTGTGAAGTGCTGTTCTGCGGTGCCCAGGTGGAATTTTATGCTTCATCGACGGATCTAATGCAAAGGAAGTATGGCTATGATGCCATTGGTTCCCGCTGCACTCTTCTGGACTATGGTTTTGGTTCTTGGTTTGGTTTCTGCGTTTAAAGGTAAGGTGGGATCATGTCAGTCTGGCAACAGGATAGTTTCAGACAAAGACTTTGAGACTCTAATAGTGTAAATCTAGACGTGATAATGTCAACACGTCGCTCCCCAGTGAACATGAGTTTATCCTTTTTATAATGCACATTAGCGGTGCTACTACAGGTTTGCTAAATAAATCAGATCATAACAAAAAACCACAGTGACTTTGGAGGGGATTCCTTTATTTTAGGTTTCCTAAGTCAAATGTTTTTATATACAGTTACTGTTATTCAATACAATCTAGGATTCATATAGATCTTCGACCGGAGACGTCAAAAAATACTTACGCACGGCGTCGGGACAAAAACTACTTAGAACTACTACTGCTCATAATGCTGCTATGAATAATGCTGTTATAGAAGTAATAATTGTAATGTAATCTAATGTAATTATAATGTGCTTGATTATACAGCTACATGCGTATTTTAGTTGTTTAAACTGGAATTTTCGTCCCCCAGTTTGTCAAAAAATAAATACAAATCTCGAGGGTTTTGCCTTGCTTCGGGAGCGCAGGATGAGTGAATCGGATTGAGTCCGCCTCCGGGTCACACATATCACTCCATTGTTGCATGTAGACAGGCATTTGGATCTGTACTATGTTGTTTCCGTATAATATATTTTTATTATGCCTGTAAAGCACTTTGTTACAGATTCTTGTCTGAAACAGTGCTGTATAAATAAAATGTACTTACTTAATACAATTTCAGCAAACCCAGGACGTTTAAGGATAATCACGTCTGTGTAAACTAAATTCATGTAACAAGTTGTCAAACCACCCATGATTGCGTCACGGGGAACAAATTGCGGGCAGTGTCCTCCGGAGCAATAGGGGGCGACAAAAGCCAAACTGAGTAAATATTGGCCAATCACAAGAAGACGCTGACGCCAAAAGTACGTCACCATCCAGGAAGCGAAAGCAAAAAAATGCCTGACGCTGGCATTTCTGCAGTCTTCTGTCTTCTGCTATGCATTTGTGCGCAAGTCGCTGCCTCTAAAGGTAAACTGTGCATGGAGTCATATGTTTAAATATGTGGAGTAATTTAGTTTTTTACGATTTAACCAGTGAATGTCGGAACAGTTTCCGGAACTTGATGTTGGGCTAAAACATACCAGTAAAACGAGTGTTTAATTGTAAGTATGAGTAATTTTACGCTTAGACGACACGTAAAGACCATAAAAACCCTCACAGAGTAATAGATATAATAATAATAATAATAATAATAATAATAATAATAATAAAGTGCTTAAAACGATACTGTAGGAATCCGGTCAAGTCTGACGTCTATAGCCGTGTCTGGGCCTAAACTCCGCTGCAGGTCCCTTGTCAAACGATTACTGCAGCATTACTGAGAGTTGAAATACTGCCTAAATTCCTTCATCTTTAATAAAATGATCAGCGTTGCTACTTTACCAGGTGTAACGATTACGTTTAACATCCAGGCATCCATGAAAACAGAATTTATTACATTTAACAGAGTTAGAAGTTAGCAGGGAGTTAGCTCGCTAGCTTCTATCTAAATACAATATACCATGTTCTGACTGAGAGATATGTGAAAAAATAAAATAAACGTAAACACAAGTGAAGACAACTAAAACAGCAGTGACGTTTGTAGGGTTACTGAAATTGGACTCGCTGGTATTTAATGATGTGTTACATGATTGCTCAAAAAAGTACTATAGATTACTAGGGTATATATTAGACTTAATAGTTACTATATACAATAATGGATTTATGTAAATTTTACATCAGATGATTTTACATCGCCTTGAGGCGACTTTTGTTGTGATTTGGCACTATATAAATAAAATTGAATTGAATTGAAAACTTTGGTTGTAATATTTAAATAATTATTTATTAAAAGCTAGACATTTTAAATGAGCTCCCCCTTTTCCCTGTTCATGCCCTATCTGGCCCCCTGGCTAAACTTTGCTAGATCCGCCCCTGCACAGTTACCAGCCGTCAGCTGCGTAGAAAAAGATCCTGGTGTAGAAAGTAATATTAAATAAATACAACAGCTTATCAAGCTTAAACGTGCTGCTGTTGTTTAGCCGCTGGTTTCCTCTTTCTGTAAAGTGGGCCAAAAACAAAGAAGACAGACAGAAGTTGCAACAGAAAAGCCGATCAGCTGATCATTGATCAGTTTCACGATTGAAGTAGCAGCAGGAGAGAGAGGCAGTTACTCCATATATCGGTTGTTAAGCTTAACGCGGGAATGCTTTACAAACATTCAGAGATGAACTCACACACTTGCTTTACTTCTCTCTGGGAAAACTTTCTCAGACATTAAATGCCGGTTTGGTAGCGAGGCTCCAAATGCTCAACCAGACCACTGACAGTTCTCGCACGCCACAGCCGCTCTATCACGTGATGGAATACTGCTCCGATGTGTTACAGTTATGAGCTGGGTTATACCATGTCTCAAGTTTTGTGAGGTGCTTTTGTGATACTTAATGGATCAGATTACATTTTTTTTTTTCTCTCCGATATCCGATCCAGTAATTTAGGTCAGTATCGGACCATCGGTATCAGTCCATCTCTAGTAGTTACATCCTAAGGTTTTAAAAACTGAGCTTTAAAATGATTAGCGATAATAAAAATCGAGAGAGGCCAACAGTGATCACTGACTGTTTTTAGGGCCTTGTTGAGATGAAATAGAAGAAGATACAAAGCATAAAATATGTTAAAAGCACAGTAGTCCTATTAAACGCAGAGTACTTTGGGCCCGGAAGCAGGATTCAGCACACGATCACTTGACGCATTTACTCTTCTGACAACGTTTTACTATTACTCCCTGCACTTTTAAAAGAAAAAATTGTACTTACTGCTGTTTACACTTTGAAAAACAGGCTCGTAACTATAGACCGAACACAACTGAGGGGAGTTATTATTTCACAACACTGCATGCCTCCAACATGAAACCAATTTCAGCCTAAATCAAGGGAAACATTTAGTCACCTCAAGTTGCAATTGGTTGCAGAATGTGAAAAATTCAATACGAATACCAGGCAGTGCACCACCATGGTGTTTTGTTTTAAACTTGAGAGTATATAAAAAGAATAGCTGGAAGTGGGAAACCTTGGAAGGGAGAATTTAGCTTTAAACAACCCATCCTTTTTATCCGTGAGTTGTTTCAGTTCTTTTAGGTTGTTTCAGACTATGATGTAAACAGCCCTGATATGTCACACTGATCCATGTTATTAACTTCAAGATGTTTGAAAGGTTAAACATATCATAACACTATCACACATGAGATGGTAACATCCATATTTAGTTGGACTGTAACTATTTATGAAATTCTTTATGATCTAGTTGTGCTAGATGTCGTATTTGATTAACATCAGTTTAAAATGAGACTTTGAGGCAATTATGTCTCATTCTGTTGAACCTGTTTACTCAACTCCTCTTTCCTTGCATTTCTCCCTGAGTTCATCTGTTCACATCTCAGGTGGGCTAACACAGCAGCAGGGGAGGGGTTTGAGTGCCACGAGTCTTTAATTATAAATGTGATCAATTTTAGGATTCAGTGTGTTTTTTTTTGTCTTGTTAAGTGACCAGCTATGATCGGTGCTGTAAAAAAAATGAGTAATTGTACTTTGACCCTTTTAACCTCTCTGCTCTGTTTTCTCTTTCAGATCAGAAAAACATCACAGCTGAGTCTGGACAGAACGTCACTCTGACATGTCGAGCTGCAAAAAACAACATCATAGTTTTAGAGTGGAGCAGAGCTGACCTGGGAAGACAATATGTCTTTTTGCACCGGGATGGTCTGTTTGTTCCCGATGACCAGCATCCATCTTTTGTGAACCGGGTGGATCTGCAGGACAGACAGATGAAGGATGGAGACGTGTCTTTGATTCTGAAGAATGTGACGATTAATGACGCTGGAACATACGAGTGTCGTGTCATTCAGAGAAAAACAAACCGCAGGAAGAGAGCTAATCTGAAGACTCCCCCCATCAGCAGCATAAACCTGAGTGTTGATCCTCCAGGTGAGTGAGTAGAGTTGAGTGTGTGTGTGATCAGAGGTGAAGCTGCTTCCTGGTTGTTGATGTTTGTTTCTAAAGATGTTGTTGATGAGACTTTGTAGAAAGCAGCTGGTCTGAGTGATGTGATCAGAGTGCAGTAGATAATGTCTGACAGCAGTTTGAAGAGGAAATGGATTCTGTTCTGTTCTTCACTCATCACCTACCTGACAGCTGACACCTCACACCTGTTTCTCACCTGCAGGTCAGACAGGAGGACACACAGAGGATGGAGGGAAGGAGGATGAAATTGGTAGAAGACATCATGGTGGACCGGTAGCTTTTGGTTTGTTACTTGCTGTGATCATTGTTGTGGTTGCTGTCGTGATCTCTAAAAAAAGGAAGAATGAGCCTCCTCTTCCTGATGAAGGAGATGATCAGGTCAGACAGGGGGACACACAGAGGATGGATCTGTTGGACTGAAAGTTGGCCTGTCACTTTCTGCTGTGCTTTGTGTTGTTCTTTTTGCTGTTGTTTTTTTTGATCTACAGAATGTATAAACAATAGTCCCTCTGCTGAACTTTAGATTCAAATGTCAGAGATCTTTCTATGGCTGAATTCTAAATCTCCTGTTGCTGAACACAGAGACAGAAATAATCTAAAAACAGACAATGGTGACCAACACTCCACAAGGACTAATTTCACAGACACTTGAGTCAATAATAATAAAAAAAAAGCAAACAAGCCAATAGCATCATCTTGTGATCAAGATTCCAACAGCATTACTGACATGTCTCAGTGTTCCTGTAAATTCAACTTTAAATATGACCAAAACAACCTCCACTGGCTGTCATACACAACATCAGCTTCAGTTGTATAAGCTTGAAGTTTGCTCTTATTCTTATTGTTTGTGTCAGTCCTTTCTTCAACTAGTTAAATCTGGCACTACTGTTGAAGCACTCTTAACCTCCTAAGACCTGAACTCTTCCACAGCATGCATTTTTAATTTCTCTTTGATGTTTGGGCTGATTGGGACTTGATGATTGTCAAAACAAAGAATTATCAGATTTTTATTTTATTTTTTACCTTATTTTTGTTTCTAAGAAAAATTAGAGCCACATATGAGGATATTTGTTTAAAATTTTGATAGAACAGTGGCAGTATAATGTCCTTGTAAGTGGATATCAGGCCATTGTTGAGCAAAATTTAGTATTTTGGTCTAAATAACCCAAAATGTGATGTCCGCATATGTGGACGCCAGGTCCTAGGAGGTTAAGAGAGAGAAGAAGAACTGTGGGAGGCTAAACTATTAGCCTCTTTGTGGTTGTTATTGTAGGGTGTTACTGAGGAGAAAGGTCTTTGAAAAACTCATCCTTTTATTTATAATCGTGTTTCACTGAAGAAGTCACTTTGGAGGAGTCATTTTTCCCACTGAAAACGTCCAGTTGAACAGAATCAAGCCTTTGGGATATATCCTGTTTTATTTCTATAAAATGATGCAAAAAGCTTTATAATGATTTTAAGTCTGTTTCTTTTTCTTTTCTTTTTTTTCTTTTAAGCTGTAACTTTATTCTGCAGAGCTTGATTTTACTGTGAGAACAGGCAGCAGGTGGAGAACAGCAGGTAGAGAGGTGGAGGAGACAGACGTAGAGTAAATCAGTTCAGACAGTGCATTAAAATGGGGCCATAGTAGCACGGTTAGCAGGTTCTCACAGCTAATTAAGCACTTTTATTAAGTTCTTTAAGCTTTTATTTTGCACTTTTAAACACTTTCTTTGACTTATTGCTGTTTGTGGCAACTGCAGCCAATCAGCGACTTCCTGCTTTCAGACCATCGTCTCCATTAGATCAAAATAATTCACCAAACAAGTCAGGTAATGTAAATGTAACGATTATAGGATTTTCAATCTGAAGACTTTTTAAGTCAGTTGGTGCTTTCAGCCCCCGATAGTTCAGGCCATTTCCTGTTCTGCCTCAGGATATCACCCTTTCTCCTGATCGGCGCCCTCGCCTGTTGTGCTGCCTTCAGGCGTTGAAACTCATCAGAAAACTCAGTCGTGAAGTTCAGGTTAGTTTTAAATACAATTTGTTTGCTGTTTGTCGTTTGAGGTCTGTGGTGATGCTGCAGAGGTCAGAGGGGGACTTCCTCTGAGATCTAAAAACAGCAGCGGCTCTGAAAACAGTCCAGAGGTTTCTGATTATTATCGAGCTCTTCTCAGAACTTATTTATAGTCTTTATTTATCTAAAGCACTCAGTGTGTTAATATTTCACTTTTTGTTTTCTGTTTTGTTAGTCCCCACTGATCTTTAGTTTGTCAGTTCAAATGTTGTGGATTCTCACTGATATCCAGTCTGACTCTGACAGAGTGATAAGCAAAGTTCATTGTAAATATCCACTGTCAAAAAAAAGAATAAATCGATATTTGAAGCTCAAAAGGGACAGTGCAATGTGTAAAAGCAAAGTGGAAGAAGATGGACGGGCGTTCAAAATTAAAACCGAGCAGGATGAGCGGTCATATCAGGAGTCAGCAGGAGGAAGGAGGTATGAAACCCACGGAGAGAAATGAGGCCTCCCTCCATGTTTAGCTGTTGTTTGTATATTTGTGTCCAAACCAAGTGGATCTGTTGGCTCAAATTAGTAAATGATACACAGAAAACACGTGTTCATATGTATGCATGTACACATGTTCATTTCTCAGTATCATTTTTATATTGAAACGTTGTTTTTTGTGACATATTTGTATTATATTCTTTTGTCTTCTGTTCATTTAACTGTAAGTGTTGTGCAGTTGGCTGGACTGTTGATCTGAACTCATCATAGAAATAAAGTGAGAGCCTCACATCACAACACAGTGAAGGGTTTGTTTGATGGTTTTTTTCCTCTAGGGGCTTTTTCTCTGATTAAAGCAGAAATAGGGGAACTATGTCATTAACTTCAGCCTGTTTACACTTGTGCGCTTCCTTCTTCTAAACTCAAGTAATTATAATTATGGGTGTTTTTCGTAAATACTTCTGTAGAAATGAACTTTCTTAGTTGAGTCCAGCATTGAAAGACATTTAGATCTTTATATGGCAAACAAAAAAAAGTTAAATCGGCACAATCAAGTGAAAATCTTTGAAGTATTTCCTTAAACTGTGGCTAAAATGTTCCTAAATTCCCCCTGGTACTGTTTTTGTGTAGCAGGAATGGCTGCGGCTCATTTCAGATGCACTCGGGTTATTTCCGAAGTACAATGTGCTCACAAACGCGACACAGTGTATCCCTCCAGCTGCAAGCTGTCAACCTTTACTGACTCGACTGTTCGGTCACATGGTTAGCTGACATCGACCTTAAAGACAGTTTAACTTCCAAAGCTTTTTAAAACCTTATTTTGGGCAAAGTCAGGAGATTTTAAAAAAACTTGACATCAGATTTGACTGCTGAGTCTACACATGTACTTTTTATGTCTTGGGAATACTTCACAATAACTACCAAAACAGGACCCATTAAGTCTGTTTTAATGTTTTCTTTTTAACATTAACTGCTTTTCTTTCTCTGTCATCATAATTTTATTTTTATTTTTTATTTTAGTTGTTTTTAGGTGATTCGATGCTGTTTTATCTCGTTTTTGTTTTAATATAGGGCTGTTTTAATTTTATGTTTTATGTGTTTTATTTATTTATTTTGCTGTTTTCTGTTCTATTGTTTTAACTTATTTTCTGTACTGCACTTTGTTCCTGTGCTGGGTATTTTAAAGTGCTTTATAAATAAAATTGGATTGGATTGGATCATAAAGTCAGACTGGGATTAGGGAATCTGCTGCGTCTGTTACTCATCAGTGCACTTTGCTTCCAAAACACAAAAACAGCTGACCGTCAGACACTTTGGTTTAATCAGTCAGAAGCCACGAGTACAGCTCACGAAGACTTTATCCTGAATGCCAGTAAAGATAAGTCATGTTTTCAGTTGAAGCTTATCTCATACTGAAAGTCAGAGTTCAGCACGTTTCCTCATATTTTTACCAAGATTATGTTTTCTGAACCCACAGCGAGGCTGGGAATGATGTTTGTCTGATGATACAAACTGCTGACCTGTAGATAGACATTTGTGATACTGTGGGGACTGATGCAGTGACTTTCACTTCTAGGAAGATGAAACCGGTCAGAGGATGACTTCTCTGGTCACAGCCTGTAAATAAATGACTCAGCACAAACACAACTGGTCAAAATGTTCATTTCACTAATGTTCTTTGCTGTGGATGTTTGTCCGAAACAGCCACGTAAAAACGAACAGCTGCACATCCCTCACAATCACATCATCAGATCGTTGCTGTACTTTCTTTCTTTTCTGCTGGTCGCCACGTTGTCTGTGTGTAATTCTGTAAACAGGATGTGGTCAGACTTAATAAGACTAAAGCTGCGTGTGTCTCAGCAGTGCTTCTGTAAGCTGGCTGATCTCTGTCCTGTTTTTTTTCTGCATCTTCATCCCTACAGTTGTTAATTCCTGACTAGAAGAACATCTGGAAGCTGCTGAACATCTGTTTCTTTCCCGCTGAGCTTTAAAATATGAGCAAAACAGAAACAGGCCTTCAAGTGAGGAGTAATGGAGGTTGAGTGGCTGCGATTATTATCAGGTGTTCATGACATGAAAGGAGATGCTGCCACCTGTTGGCTGTAGTTGGTCACTGACGCTGTGGTGAAACGTGAACGTTAGATTATATTCTGTTGTCATGAATGAATTCACTTTAAAACGTATTCTACAAAATAAAGGTTTGTGCATGACAGAAATAAATAATACTAACAGCTACTCTTGGGGGCTTTATTATGCACACTGTTACACTTGACCTCATAAAATTCAGCAGACAGGGCCACCGTACATTGATCTAAAATGACATTTCTCATTTTAAAATTTTCTCAGTGAATCCATTCTGCACCTTGAAGGGGAGTTAAATGTTGTATTAGAGGAGCAGACTGAGCTTTAAGAGCCAAACAGCTTTTATCTTTGAGTCTGGTTGAAGAAGGTTTATAGTTAGTTTATCAAAATTCAGCACATAACTGAGAGGAAGTCTCATTTATAAGTCTTTCTTGGCCAAGTTCAAGTAAACCGATCAGATTGTCATTACTGAATGCTCTAATAATGATTAATGTGTCTGGTAAACACTGAAAACAGGTCGACCAGACCTAAACAGCACACTAGAGTTAACTGTTTCAGACAGGACTGGTACACATGGGAATGTTTTTGTTTTTTTAATGCTTCTTGTTTAAGCTCATTAGTTGGAAGCAATTTAACAGGCTCCCAACATGCTCTAAACTCTGGTTCATGTGTTGTTCAGACCTACTGTTGATCAGTGTTGGGGAGTAACGGAATACATGTACCGCCGTTACGTATTTAAAATACAAAATATGAGTAACTGTATTCCGTTACAGGTACCGTTTAAAAAGGTGGTATTTAGAATACAGTTACTTTGTTGAAATAAATGGATTACACGGCGGTACTTCCCTGTTTCATATTGTGGCGGGTCAGGACTGTTTGGGTTTTGTTTGACAGCTATGTTCTGTTCCAGGTGGCAGCGTTATGGTTGCCATGGTTACAGGGTGACGCTCTCTCTCTCTGTGTTTCCTGGGTGAGAGAGGCCTTTTTGTTGTTGTTGTGCTAAGCTAATAGGCAGAATGCTACAGGTATAGCTCTAAAGAATGTAGCATCATGGGCAGTGTAGTCCGTGCTGCAGGGAGAATGGACTGCCATACCCGTTATGTGTCTGTGAGCGAGGGAGGGAGAAAAAGGAAAAGTACGAGCTGTCATCGAGCAAAAACGGGAGCTGGAAGCATGTAAATATAATAATAACCACTGCAGCCAAGAAGAGAGCCTGATGAGCCCAGTTGTAAGTAAGCTATTAAGACTCGACTGTACACCGTGTTCGTGTTTTCCTCCAAAAACAATAAGTTCTGTTGGAGCAGCCTTTCAACACCTCTCTCTGTCTCTGCTAGCAAAGTTGACCCAGACAACAAAGTAAAGCTAGTTTTCGGCTACGAGCCCGACACAGAACCCACCGTATTAGCCAGAGGTCCCTTTACTACGGTTCGGAGCCGCGGACCTTCAGTAACAGTAATAAATCACAGCAATAGTACATTCATGTAGTTGTAAACAGCATGATAATATATTAAGTAATCCAAAGTATTCAGAATACGTTACTCTCATTGAGTAACGTAACGGAATACGTTACAGAATACATTTTGGGGCATGTAATCTGTAATCTGTAATGGAATACATTTTAAAAGTAACCTTCCCAACACTGCTGTTGATATGCTTCTTTAAAATAGTAGGCACAGTAATTATGCTAAGTACTGCTAGCAGTCCAACAATCAACCAGTAATAAGGGTTAAATATGATGCTTCATAACTAAAGGCTGTCACGCAGTGGAAATTTGTGTTTTTATGTTTTACCAATATGTGTATTGGTACATAGTGTTGATTTTATATTGCATGGTTTTATCCTCATATTTATATTATGTATTTTAGTGTTGTTGCACAATATTCTTCTAATCCACTGTGGACTAAGCAGACCATTGTAGGCCCTTGTGAGGTGGGGGCGTTCCCCGAGCTACCAGCTGCCAGACTGACCTGTTAAAGGGGATAGTGGGCCTGATGAAGGCCACAAGCCAAAACGCGTTGGTCAATTATTAAAGTTGTTCATCTTCCCTCAAGTGTTGCTGGAGTTCCTGCTTTGTGAAAGGGGATAGTGAGCGCAGAGGAGCGACGCACGAAAGGTGAGGAGGAGAAAAAGAAACGTGTGTAAGCCCGCACATGGGGCAACGAGTCGTTTGGCGATCCAGTCCCAACGGCAGGAACAGCAACAGTGGGTGGCGATGGCCGCAATTCACAGCAGGGCAGGGGTGTCCCTCTGCCTGCATGTGGCGGTGCTACGAGGGAGGCCGTGTTCAGGTGTGGAGTGGGGCGGGACTGTGCGGTGACGCGCTGTCAGCAGGAGACAGGTCTGCGACAGGAGCCCCCTCCTTGTTCTTCTGGCCGGCGTGGTTTCCATCCTGGAAGAGAAATTCCTCTCCTGTTTCAGATAAGGAACAAATTCTTCATTCACAAATGTCGTTTTCTGAAAACAAAGCCGTCCTTTTTTACTTTTCACAAAGAACTCTGCCTCTTCCTCTCATCTGTTAAATTTATGGACAAAAAACAAGCTCTGGTTCTGAATCATATGATTATTGAATTAGATCTGCTAGAAAACCCCTAAGTTATAATGTCTTTTTTTCTTTGTTTGTTGTTGTTTTGTTGTGTTTGTTTGCTTTGATTCTGTTTGGGGTTTGATTTTATTTATTTATTTGTTGTTGTTTGTACTTCCTGTTCATTATCTATCTTCTATATGTTGGAATTCAGCCTGTTCTGATACTATTTCATGTTGGGAAAATAGAATCTTTGTAGAGATTGCCATAATTGTTGTACATTTCTGTGCAAATAAAAAAAAAAATTAATAAATTAATAAAAAAAGTTTCAGATAAGGAACGTTCGCCCGCGTGTGGCTGGACTGTGGGATGTTGTCAGTCAGACTCTTTCAGATGGTGTTACACAGTGGATCAAAGTATTTAGTGTGACCTAATTAAAGTGAGGACCATCTATACCGAAGCACTTATAAATGAAACTGAAAAGACAACAGTACCTCAAGACTCAAACAAAACTCATACAAATGTTTAATGTAAGGTGCAAACATAACTCACCTTTTTATAAGATCGGGGAAACCTGCAGTCATGAGACTGAAGAAGTCACTTAAAACGTTTCTCCTACAAAACGTTACGTCCAGATGAACAGAATCAACTTTTCGAAACTCACCTGAGGTTTGCATAATACTGAAATGATGGTGGGAGCAGAGTCTTAAGTTTATGGGAGTTTATAGTTTTAAGGTGTTTCAGAGAGAATGAGACATACTGAGCAGTTGGAGCCACACTATACTTTAAGTTGGCTGCACTGGCTTTATCTGGTGCTGCGTATCATCCTCTGGACATACTAGCTCAGAATCAAAGACACACCTCCATCCTTCATCTCTCTGTCCTGCAGATCCTTCCGATTCCTAAAAGAAGAATAGAATAGAATAGAATAGAATAATCCTTTAACTGAATGCTGGTTGTCTGGATCAAATCGCTCATTCCAGAAACAAGGACATAGATCTTCCAGGTGAGCTCTGGTCAACTATACAACTATGACGTTAGGCTGAATGTTTTTAAATTGTCTCAGAAAACAAACAAACACATTCTTATAAGATTGAGGCAATAAAAATGCGACATTATTGTGTATTATTCCTGTCTAAGTTCACATCACTGAAAATAAACTAGTGCTTGATTTTTAAATTCTATTAGACTTATTTTATTAAACATATTCAACCACACACACAGTTAACACAAACCTCCTGCACTCAGATTTCCATCTTTCTAACAAAATTCATACAAGGTTCCCACAGTTGGATGAAGGTTTCATACCTATCCTTAGCAATGTCAGCCAGTGTCTTATACGACATAGCCCATGGGTTGATGTTAACATGAAGTATTTCTGTCTCTTACACATACACTTTTTTAATCCAGACACTACTATATATAATTAATAGTAAATAGTAGACATTAGGGATTATTAATTATTTTCCTACATCCATCAATCTTCTCTGTGGTCTCCATCTTTTCCTCCTACCATACCTGACAGCTCTATATGTGACATCCTTTGTCTAATATAACCACCACACATATCCAGATAAGGTCCCCTCTACTCCAGCAAAAACGTTTTTGGTTTAGAGTAGCATGGATCCCGCTGAGCTTTGACGTGTGAGCAGGGCAGACAGCTTACGTTTAGAATAAGAGTGGCTGTGATCATAACGTCTAAAGAAAGGACACGTGCTGCCACCTGTTGTCTTGTTTTATCGCTGAAGCTGTGAAATTATTTAAATCGCTTCAATACATCTTCTACATTGTTTAGTCTATAACAATAAAATGATTTCTGTTACTTTTAGCTGCTGTTTCTGCTGCTGAATTTTGACTTTATTGCCATGAGTCCCCCGCCCACATCGTGTTCGCGGTGCCTGTAGCTGTGGCAGAGCAGGTCAGCCACTAATCAGAAGGTCGGTGGTTCGATCCCAGGCATGCCATGCCAAATATCCTCGGGCAAGATACTAACCCCATGTTTGCCTACTGGTGGTTGTCAGTGTCCGGCAGCCTCGCCTCTGTCAGTGCGCACCAGGGCAGCTGTGGCTACAATGTAGCTGCCATCACCAGTATGTGGATGACTGGATGTAGTGTAAAGCGCTTTGGGGTCCATAGGGACTGAGTAAAGAGCTATCCAAATGCAGGCCATTTACCATTGTTGTGTGTTTAATTCTCCTATGTTAGATTTGCATATGTGCATATGGTCACAGCAGAGAGAGCACAATCTGGGTTACAGCAGCAGACAGATCCTTTTTTGAAACGTTCATTTTTTTGAATACGTATCAAATTCGGGATCATGGTTGTGTTGCACATTTAGATTAAAAGGAATAGAAACCAGTGTGGCTTTGTGAGTCCGCCTTTACTGTATATTCAGCAAATATATAGACATAGTACCAAGGGCGTAGCTTTGGTTTTGGCATTTGTGGGGACGGATGATTCAACCACCGAACGCTGCCCTGTTTCTTTTTTTTTTCCTTTTCGTCTTTGCTTCTTGATAAAAGCAGAAATATACTTGCCTACATATGCTATTCTACGTGCTTTTAAACTATTTAAAATTACAATTAATAGTTTTATATGTGAATTATATAAAAGTTAAATTACTATTAAGCAAATGACTGACTACGTATTTTAGACTTTAGTTTACTTCAGCCATATTCCATATAAATCAGGTATAATACAAAAATAAAAATGGCTTCAAATACAGTCATGACAATAAAAGAATATGACTTTAAGGACTTAACAACATTACTTCAGTTATACTACACCAACATCTCTGACACATTAGCACTAAGGAAACACTGAATGACCTGATGGTTTCTGTCCATAAAACTACTCGTCTAAGATTACCACAAAATTATCAACTTCACCTGTGATCTTGTGTCACCATCACTCTCTGAGCTTTGTGTTGGTTCTTCTGTCAGCTGACAAATAGGACAAACATGACAATAAGAATAAATTGTGGAGCTGCTTCAGTGTTTCTGTCAATTTGTGCAGATCTTGACTCGTCAGTAATGTTTGTAGGCTGAGTGCATTTTAAAAACAATTTGTGCAAACTGCACTACAAGTTGGAATATTTGCAAAATCTTGACTACCTCATGATATTTTGTCTCAAAAATTAACCCTATGAATATGTCAGGACCATTAGGATTAAATTATTGTGTCACCAACATTTAACGTTAGATATATAATTCTAACAGCGTCTGTAAACTAATATCCTGGCTCGCTCGAGGCTGCCGTTTTCTCTGACAGTTTCAATCAAAATTAGAAATGCTGCTCTGAGACTGAGAGAACTAATGTTGTGCAGTTAGTTTCCAAAACACGTTATTCATGGTTACATACAGTTTTAGACTGATGTGGGCCAAAGCCTAGCATAGCCTGTAACGTTATTATGACGGACACATTTTATGAGTGAACTTGACTTTAAGTGACTTACAGGTTTCTTTGAAAATTACTTTCTTATATCCAGGTTCTTCCTTTCTGCTGTTGTCCTCCTCTCTTCCTCGCAGCGCAGGTTTGCCGCTGCTAAAACTAAACAGAGCTCTCTGAAAGGCACAGCCAATCACGTTTGCCATATTTGTCACATGACTAGGACTCCAGTAGAGAACGTAATTTAACTCTTTCTGCACCGCTAGGTGAACGAGACGCTGACAGATCGTTTTTTTTCTTTCTATCGGGTTTGATTTTCTTTACTCGAAGAGATCAAATTATTGGTGGGGACATGTCCCTTCCGTCCATGCCAAATCTACGCCGTTACACAGTCTCACACAGCTTTTGTTAGGCGCACTGCAGTATGGCGAGTGGCTTGTTTACTCGCACTAAAGCTCCTCATTTCAGGAGATACTCCCTCTTGTGGTGTAACGGAGGAATAACTACTCTCACCAGCACTGTCTCATTGGAGACTAGGGCACAGATCACTTTACAACTAAAGAGAATAACAGAACATTTTAACCACCTGTGTGTGTGTGTGTGTGTGTGTGTGTGTGTGTGTGTGTGTGTGTGTGTGTGTGTGTGTGTGTGTGTGTGTGTGTGTGTGTGTGTGTGTGTGTGTCTTTAGGATGAACAAGAAAATAACATAAATTTCTTTATTTATATTCTCATTTGCTTCTGTTTTCAAATTCAAATTTTTATTTGTCACATACACAGTCATACACAGTACGATATGCAGTGAAATGCTTAGACAACTGCTTGTGACCTAAAGAAAAAAGAGAAGGCTATGAATAAGATAGGAAATAAATATGAAAATAAAAAAGGGTAAATTTAACCAGGAAGGAATAAAATAAAATAAAATATAAAAATTAAGTTAAGAACGAGATAACTGTACAACACAAATTAGAATGAAGGGTAAATTTAACTGGGAAAGAATAAGATAAAATATATAAATTAAAGTTGAAAATAAAATAACTGTACAACAAAATACACAGTATAGAAATATATAAGAATGTATGAAGAAAAAAAAAAAAAATATATATATATATATATATATATATATATATATATATATATATATGTATGTATATACACACAATAACAGCAGCTGTACAAGTATTAACTGGAAATGAGGAATATAATGTCCAGTGTTGTGCAATCCACATTATATAGTGTCTTGTGCAGTGCAAATATGCTCAAAGTGGTTTAAGTGATGAAGTGAAAACAATGTCCAGAATGTCCAGTGTGTGTGTAAGTTTGTATTTCTACATTTGTTTTCCACGGGTGGAGACTCTGGAGCATGAATGTCTATCAGATGAGCCATAACTGAATTCCAGTCTGATTGGTTCCGCGTGACTTCAGAAACCAGCTGGGCCAAAACGATAGCTCCTCCTCCCAGTGCAGAAAACACCAACCACAGTCAGCTGTTCCCTCAGTCGGGACTTCCCAGTCAGTGCTGCGAGTCCGCGCTGCTTCGGCTTTTCTTTATATTTTCAGATTGGGAGATTATTTTTAGATATATTTGGAATATACGAAAGGCTTTCCAATGGAACAAGACGAGCAGGTGAAACGTCTGCGTCCCACCGCGGACTATGGAGAGAGGTTCAGGCTCGCCCTGACCACTCTCAAGTCCTTTTTGGAACAAAGATGGCGACGGCAAATGTCATTTCGAGGCGTAGGACGTAAGGGGTGGAGCCCCGCACTGGAGCGTACGGTGCCCTGTGACGTTACCGGTGCCCAAGTGGAATTTTATGCTTCCTGACGAATCTAACGCAAAGGAATTATGGCTGCGATGCCATTGATTCTCGCTGCACTCCTCTCGACTATGGTTTTGGTGTCTGCGTTTAACGGTAAGTTGGGGTTATTTGTTAAGACGTTCCTCCTCGGTGCGTTTGTTGGTGTTCAATTTATACCAGTCTGACATTACTATATCACTGTAGATCGGTTAAACAAAATTACATAAGTACACTTAAATATCGCTTCACCTATTCTGATTCAGTTACGGGTGGGAAGAACTGCACATTTAACGTATGAAGAAAGACTGGGGTTATCACTTAATACAAATTCTCAAAAGAAGCAACTTTTCCAAACTGACTCCTCCCTCGGATCGACACACCAGCCATTCTCAGGCATCGACCGGCATGTTCTCTTGCAGTTGCAGGTCTGCTGTCATAGACGATTTGCAGCCTCTAAGGCTGGGGTGTCAATCGTACCGGCAACATAAGTTATTATGTCTGTTATTAATGTCTGTTATGTGGGAACGCGTGCAGGCCGGTGTTGTGCCAAAAAGTGATTGTCTGCCAAAAACTGATTTCCGGTGTTGTGCCAAAAAGTGATTGTCTGCCAAAAACTGATTTCCGGTATTTGCCAAAAAGCGATTGCTGATATTTAAAGTGCTATAAGTAACTTGTTGGGCTATAATATGTTAAACATATGTAAAATGCATCCCTCATGGATGACATAAAGTCATCTTGAGCCACAAACAACATTCTTGTAACAAGATAGAAGACGCAATCAGTTTTTGGCAGTGACTTTTATATAACCTTTATTTATGCAGTAAAAAAATCTCATTAACATTAAAAATGTGTTTTGTAAGAGTAACTTGCCCAACAGGACAGCAGAAATGGCAGCAAATATTACAATAGTTCAGTAAAAATATTTTAAGTGGGGATAAAGGACCGGATTGGTTATAATGTAAGTAGAGTTGTAAAGATACTTAAAAAACAGATAATTTTTTAATTCTTTATGTAACCCCTTTGTAAACTCTGTTCACCGAAGTCTATTTACGAACATACGTAAAGATATTACACATAAAAATACACAGAAACACTGGAAATCACTTTTTGGCACAACACCGGTACCTCTGTTTCTGTAGGCTGATCTGAAGTCGCAGCAATAAATCGCAAAAGCTGAAAAACATCACACTCTTTTCCGTGAATGCATTTAAATATTAGACTATTTACCTTAAACGTTGCACTGCAATAATATGTTGGGAATAGTTTGTTCAGACAAAGACTTGGATACTATAATAGTGTAAAACCAAACGTGATCATGTCATCACATCACACCCCAGTGAAGTAACCTGGGTTTATCCTTTTATAATGCACATTAGAGGTGCTACCTCAAAGGTTTATTTGCTAAACAAATCAGATTATAACCAAAAACCACAGTAACAGAACTGACTTGCAAATTTCTGAAACCCCCTGTTACTGAAAAAGATCTGTGTATTTATCTTTAGTTTTTAGTTTCAAAAGGAAACCTTGCTAATGTGCATTATAGGAGGGGGACGCACACATTTTGGCAGATGCAGCCACACAACCTGATAAAATCTATAGAGGGATAAACCCAGGATAATTCACTGGGGTGCGATGTGATGACATGCTCACGTCTGGGGTGGTTTTTTTTTTAAATCTCTGCTTTGTGTCGTTTCCTCTATCAGACCAAGAAGTCATCACAGCTCAGTCTGGACAGAACATCACTCTGACATGTCGAGCTCCAAACAACAAAAACATTATAGTTGTAGAGTGGAGCAGAGCTGACCTGGGAGAAGAATATGTCCTTTTGTACCGAGATGAGCAGCTGGATCCAGATGACCAGCATCCACATTTTAGGAACCGGGTGGTTCTGCAGGACAGACAGATGAAGGATGGAGACGTGTCTCTGAGGATGATGAATGTGACGACTAATGACACTGGAACATACGAGTGTCGTGTTTTCATGAGAGGAACAAACCGCAAGAAGAGAGCTCATCTGAAGACTGACCCCATCAGCAGCATCTACCTTCATGTTGATCCTCCAGGTGAGTGAGTAGAGTTGAGTGTGTGATCAGAGGTGAAGCTGCTTCCTGGTTGTTGATGTTTGTTTCTAAAGATGTTGTTGATGAGACTTTGTAGAAAGCAGCTGGTCTGAGTGATGTGATCAGAGTGCAGTAGATAATGTCTGACAGCAGTTTGAAGAGGAAATGGATTCTGTTCTGTTCTTCACTCATCACCTACCTGACAGCTGACACCTCACACCTGTTTCTCACCTGCAGATCAGACAGGAGGAATCACAGAGGATGGATCTTTTGGACTGAAAGTTGGTCTTCCAGTTGTTATTTTCCTTCTTCTTGCTGGTGGCGCCTTTGTTGGTTATTTGATCTACAGAAAATATAAACAACGTAGCCAGGACTCATATTGCCCCACCACTGAACCACAGATTGAAATGTCTGAGAGATTTCTGAGTTCTGAATCTCCTGCTGATGAACACAATGACAGAAATGACCCGGAAGAAAACAGCTGTCACCAACACTCCACAAGGATTCCTGAAGCCACTCTGACACTTGAGAATGAACTTCATCCTCCTCCTCAGGAAACAGCAGGACTGCTTCCAGAGAGAAACATCAGAGTGCAGTAGATAATGTCTGACAGCAGTTTGAAGAGGAAATGGATTCTGTTCTGTTCTTCACTCATCACCTACCTGACAGCTGACACCTCACACCTGTTTCTCACCTGCAGGTCAGACAGGAGGACACACGGAGGATGGAGGAGAGAAGAGTGGATCTGTTGGACTAATAGCTGGTCTGGTAGTTCCCGCTGTGCTTCTTGTTGCTGCTGTTTCTGGATGTTTGATCTACAGAAAACATAAGAAGCAGGATCAGGATTCATACCAGCCTCCTGTTGAAATGTTTGAAATGCCTCAGAGCTTTTCCACCTGAGCTCTGAGTCTCCTTCTGTTGCTCCAAATTCCCAGCGTGTCACTCAGCACAGGAACAAACAGATGATCTGAGGATGTGTTTATCATGAAAAGAGCCCAAAATTTAGTTTTCAGGGTATTATATGAAGGGGAATTATTTCTGTGAATGAAAAACTGACTGAAATCCTGGATTCTGTTCTTCTCTCACCACCAGCTCACACCTTCTTCTCACCTGCAGGTCCTCCAGGAGGACATGGAGGGTTTGTGGGACTGATAGTGAGTCTGTCAGTTTTGGTGTGTTTATTCTTGTACCGAATGATTTGATCTGTAAAAGAAGAAAAGGGAATGGTGCTGAATATGTGATTTCTGCTTCTCAGAGATCCTGTTAAAGTCTAAAGACATTGGGAGGGTTTCACACTGTTTGGAGCAGGGAAACAGGTACTAATGGTGCAATACTGGTGGTGTTGTTGCTCTTTTGATCTATAGAATTGATAAACAACACAGTCGAGATTCACATTGTCCTCCCAGTGAGCCGCAGAATCAAATGTCTGAGATCTTTCTACAGCTGAATTATGAATCTGCTGCTGATCACAGAGACAGAAATCATTTAAAAACACACAGAGGCCACCAACACCCCACAAAGGTCCCGGACTTAACAAACTTAACTTAACTTAAAGGTCCCTGACTTCACTGACACTACAGTCTGGGAAAAAAAGCATTTTTTTCTGTGGCTACAAACAAGCCAATAGCATCTATCAACATTAAAGCAGCAGCAGCATTACTGACATGTCTCAGTGTTCCTGTCAATTCAGCTTTAAAGTGACCAAAACAACCTCCAGCTTCAGTTGTGTAAGCTTGAATTTTGCTCTTATTATTCTTATTGCTTGTGTCAGTCGTGACTTCACCTTGAATGATTTGGATGTATTTTTGACTGTAACTTGATGATTTTTGTATATTTGTGCAATAATTTGATGCCATGGACCAAGTTGTAATTTGGCATAGTAATTAGTGCAGTTATTGGTGAGTTGTAGTTATTTGTTTGTGGTCTGTGCATTTGTTTAATAGTTAATCCCAGGCACTGATTTGTATATTGGACAGCTGCATGTGGAATAAAAGGAGCAAATGGTACAGAAGTGTATTTTATGTGTTTATTGTTGCGCGTCATCTGTGTCCTCATGTTTAGCCTGCCGCGGCCATTGGTTGGAGGAGCCACAACATCTATATTATTGCTAATATATATTGTAATATATCTACATCATGGAGAAAGCACTTCTGGATGGATGCAAACTGCATTTCGTTGCCTTGTACCTGTGACATGCGCAAAGACAATAAAGTTGAATTCTATTTAATTCTATTCTGTTCTATTCTATCCACATACGGGGACATTTGTTTGACATTTTGATAAAGTAGCAGTTTAATGTCCTCGTACATGGATATCAGGACTTGTAGAAGAAAATTGTGTTTTGGTCTAGATCAGGGGTCTGCAACCTTTCACATCCGAAGACCCACTTGGAACCAGTTTCCACGCAAAAGAAAACACTGGGAGCAGCAAATACTTTTTGAAATGAAAATGAAGATAACACTTTATATTTATATGTATGAACACATTTTGAACTCTTAAAGAAAAATAACAAAAGGACACCCAGCTGAACTAAAATGATCCAAACTGTTGTGAGCCTCAGTTGTGTGGGCATCGAAGGACTACCTAGTGCAAAGAATATACATGGATACAGTTGTGCATAAGCCGACTATTTCTTTTTCTACATATATATGCATCAAAATACCCGTGTTTGAAAAATGAACAGTGAAAGCAACAGCAAAAAGAAAAACATCCTTCAGGCTGGACTGAACAAAGTGATATTTTATCGGCAAAACTTTTAATGAACGTTTAAAAAACATTTTACTGTTGTATGAAATCAAACTCTTATTTTAGCAACAATATCAAAAACATTAAAACACTGAACACTTATTTACATAGTAAGTATTTAAAGCTCCATATCCAGCATAAGTTACTTGCACTGGTGTCTTGGGACGACTCCATCTCGTCTCACTTAACCCGTTTTTTAACGAATGCTGTGTTCTGGTAATTTGACAGCATACATGCTACTGCAAACAGTTGGTTGATATTGTAAACAGGTGACATGGTGATGATGCCATCAAAAAGTTTGTTCTGTTTGATCCTCCTAATGACTCGCTCCACATGTAGCCCGAGTCTGACTGTGGCCTGCGTCTCCTTAACCTGGTTCTTCTTCTTCTTCTGCTTACATACAAAAGGTGGGCGGTACACTTTGCATTTACAACAATCTGTGATGAGGAAGCCCTTATCTACCATCACTGCCATGTCTTCAGTCAACTTCTCAGCAATGCCTGATTGTTTGAATAGTTCCTTGTCACTAACCGAACCTGCGTACAGATCAGAGATGAATGTGACTGGACCATGTGGGGCTATGCCAACCAGGGCTTTCATCGTGCAGCGGGATTTGTACGAAGAGGACGTTTCACTCTGGAGAAGTGGTGAGGATGGTGTCTGACACCTCAGCTCTGCACAGTCAAGGATCACCTGGGTGTCTGAGAAACCTTTGAATTCCTCAGGGAGGTAAGCTTGCACTTCTGCACGTGTAAGCCAGATGCACTGAGACCCCAGTGCAGTGGCAAGAAAACTTGTCCATGTTGCAATGATGCGGCTCACTGTGGACTGCTGTATGTTGAATCGATGAGCCAGGTCCCTCTCCTTCAGACCAACAGACAGGAAAACCAGGAAAAGAAAGAACTCGTCGATTGGCTGGAGCAGCTGCCTCTGAAAGGTTAAAACAAAAGAGAAAATGTTACTCCTTAAGCTACGAACTAGTAAGATCATGCTTTTCTTGGCTAAATGTTTTGTAAGATTGCTGTAATGGTTATGCACACCATACTGTACTGTCAGGGTTGAATTTTACTTAATAAAGTTGTTTTTATTATCTTTAGATACAAACTGCAAACGTCCTCATATGAGTTGTAGGACCAGTCGTAGTAGGACTTGTTAACAGTCCTACTAAGAGGCAGGTCAAATGTCAACAGCACTTCATCCATGTTTATGATCTCGTCCGGTCCGAAGGAATATTCGTTTATCTTTCTTAGTGTGAATTTGCGCAAGTTTGTTATTTTCTCTGCAGAGTCGGGAGGGAGTTGCTGACACACAGTCATCTGCGCCCTGATGGACAGTCCTTTTCGTTGGCGACTGTTTTGGCTTTCAGTCGGATCTGCACAGTTGAAACACCTCGCCCATTTGCTCTCTGTGTGTTCACCCAGTCTTCAATACATTTGGGCCATCTGCTCTTATTTCCTCTGAAAGCTGTTTTTGTCTTTTTGGACTGAGCCAGTTTGTCACGCTGGCGTCTCCAACGTCTCACCATTGATTCATTTATACCAAGGCTCTATTTTCCCTCGCTGAGAGCTTTAATTTGAAAGCTGCATCATATACATTTCTTTTGTTTGCCATACTGAAGGTTTGTGAATGAAAGCTTCCTTTGCTCCTGTAATACTCCTTTTTCAAATCAAGTTTGTTTTTCGCGCCACTTTCGTAAGGGACTACGTTGCCCACAGAAAAGCTGCACCTGACTCAAAGGGTTCAAAGCTTGTGCAAAAAGTAGTGGCTTGTAGCCCAAAAATTACGCCACATAAACACAACGCCATCGCACCTCTAGTTCTAACTACCAACAAAGCCATAGCCTACCGTTTGTGTGTGTGCAGGTGTCAACACTTCTTCGTTCGTATTGGCAGCTGACTTGGCTCTTGAAGCCCGGATCATTTTATAGATGCAAGGCTCAATCAAAACCCAGAATGCCACCAAATGATTATAGCTTGGAAATCTATTCACAAGAGAGACAAACATCGTGTCAATCATTAATTAACATCACACATGAAACATACAGTCAGCAGATAAAAAGTAAATAGCTATGTTGTTTCCATGAAGACTGGAAACACTTGAAATTTAACTTCGATGTACCTGGTATAGAATTGGATGTCAGTGTCAGAGCCAGCAAACCGCTGCAACCCAAACTCTCGCTGGACACGTAACTCCTGTATTTCCTTCCTCAGACTCTCCACGTCTTTGGACAGGTCTTCTGCTGATGGCTCGGGGACTGGGCAGTAGTCATGATCTCTTGTAACGCTGTGCTGACCTTGATCCCCAGGATGAGTGACTAGTTCAGGGGGTCGCTCCGTTCTCTCCCAAACACTACTCCGCGTTGGTTCAACTTTATAATCATTCCACTGAAAAAGTGTCGGGACGGCATCTTTAATAAGCCGCCTTCGACCACCAAGGGCTGTTGGTCCTGCATCCTTGGCTGCTGGCTCCCTGATAAGAGAGAAAACAAAATCATTTTCATTCTTTTTTGTTAATTTTTGTAGAAAATGGGCCACGTTTTTGGTGACAGTAGGGAAGCAAAAACTCCCTTATTACAGTCAGAATCAAGAGGGTGGGGAGGCGAGGAAGACAGAACAAAAGGCACGCTGTGGCAAGATTAATAATAACTAATGATTCAATTCAGAGAGGTGCATAAATGCACAGTGGGCGAAAATGTGATTAATAAAGAGTGCATTATGTCCTAAGGGTTTAAACAGCTCCAAGAATTAGAAGAACCTATTTAAAACAGTTTTAAAGTTAAAATCATTTCTATGTGTTTATTGTAGCTTTTCTTCTTTTAGTTTTCCCACCACCTGAAGCAGGGTTAAAGTAACACAGTTTCACTATCATGTAGCGTTAGTCTCACCTCACCCAGCCTCAATATGCTTACTTGACAGCACTCCTTGGTATTAAGTCACACCCAGAGAAAGGCTTTGATATATTCACCTTGCAGGGATGCTTTCTGCAGATAGCCAGATTTGTGCTATCCGTTTTAGCTTTGCCGTCTGTGTTCTGTTCAACACATCCAGTCTCATTTTTCTTCTTATCTTCTCTGCAGATGCCTTCTCTGCCTTTCTGCCTACAAAATAAACATAAACATTTCAGTATTTCTACTTTAGAGCTTGCTAACTAAGAAAACACGACACAAAGCACACTATGCATGCAGCTATGTGGTTTTGCACTCATCAGAAACCACAACGATAGTCTAGTAAATAATGAAAACACTTATGTTAGAAAGCTTAGCACAAGCGGAATACGCCGGCTGGAAGCTCCCATCTTTCGGTCTTGGCGCAACAGTTATAAACAATGGTTAGCCGCGTTCACCACGGCAGCCGGATGCTGCCAAAATAGCGACGCCTGGAGGGGGAGGGGGCGAACCTGTGTGACGTCATCTCCCGGAGCCTGAACAGAGCTTGCTGCTCCCTGCGCAGTACTACAAATACTACTAGTTTCTAAATAAGAAATCGCATCCAGTTTACTAATAGCTGGGTGCAAGATCTGGCTATTTTCAAGCCACTAAACTGTGAGTACGTCGTCATTCAAACAAAGTTAAGTCAGCTGGAGTGCGTGGAGTATAATGGCCATTATAAGATGAGATAACCTTTATCAGTCCCACACAAATTTGTGTTGTCACAGCAATTAGTGGACAGTGCAAAAGTTATATAGCAAAAATACAATAAGAATAAAACTTTTAACAATTAATGTTATACATTTATCAATGAATTGCAAATATCTCATTGTCATATTATGTGTCCATAATTGTAAAGTAGATGCAAACTACTACATTTAAAATCGGGCAAGATATTACTTTAAACCCATTGTTGTCCTCCGTGCACACAGGGGAAATTTTCAGCGGTTTTCACATTGAGGCCGTATGAATCCTCAAAACTTTATGTGGCGATTGCCGGACACTAAGAGCAATCTTTTGATTGGGGTTTGGGGTGGTGTTTACCTCCGACTGGTGCTCTTTGTTGTTGTCCTTGCGTTCGTCGTCTTTTTTCGGAGTTCATGTGTAGCGTTGGTACCCAGTCTGGATTTGTTTGATCCATTTCATAGGCAGGCTTCCCTACAGCGATGTGAAAGAGTTAGCGAAGCACGTGTGTCTGCAAAGTCACTCAATACGATGTTTGTTCGGATTGTATAACCTCCGAGCGCATCAACAATCAAATTATTAAGCTATAAAGAGTGATGTGAACATATATAGAACTTACCGGAGTGAAAATGTCGGGAGCACACCAACAGATATTTGGAGATGGAAGCGAACTGGAGATCAACTCGTCCCACGGCTGCTATCCAGGCTAGACGCCTTCTTTTGGTAAGTTCCGCTATACGATCTCCCTCATGTTGCTTCCAGGTGGGGAAAGAATGAAAAGATATTCCATTCCCAAGCTTCTTCCCTTGCCGGTCGTGCGATCGAACATTACAGCCGATCACACAGCAGTTACGAACCATGGCTGATGTGTGTGCTTTCGCTCCTCTTTCGCTTGAGCCCCGAAATATGGCGCGTCAGCCCAAAAGCCTTTCCACGCCCACCCACGTGACATCACGCGCCAAAGCCCTGTAAGATAGTGATGTCCTGTGTGTCGAAGCGCGTGTCAGGGGAGTTTTTGCGAAGCACGTATCGAGGCTCGCTTTGATTACGTGTGCAGTGACGTTCGAGGCCTCGCGGGCAGTCCGTACCACGTGACTGATTCAGGAAGTGGCTCGCCGGTTCGCGCCAGATTCGAAATAAAATGGGCAGCAAAACACAGCGGATTCCCATCACACTGTGTTGTTGAACTGGATTATGTACGTGCTACATAGTTACTTCAGCTTTTCTTCTTCGATGGAACCAGCAAGGAAGAGATTTTTTTAATTTAATCTCCTAATAAAGTATGCACAGAGTAATAAATATCACAAAAGATAAGTACCATAATATAAATAAACAACACTATAGATCCTATAATCCGATTTCTGTCTTTTAGTTTATTAAAAAGTGAAGCGCCACACAGTTTGTGTGATTATCCAGATGTACATAAGCATGATTACACAGTTACACAATCATACCAAAACTCTGTCCTGATAGTTTCCACTTTCTCTTTTGTGTCAGACATATTGTAAGAGCCAATTAAAGGTTAATTTTATTGGTACTGGTAAAATGATTAGAAGAGAAATATACATGTTTGATGTTAAGAATATAATTTCTAGTTAATTTCAAAATACTGTTTTGTTAAAGGTATAGAATATAGAAGTGTGACATTCTAATGCGCTTTTTAGTATTTGGGTGTTCGGGGACACTATAATTACGTAGTTGGGGAGTCGGATAAGCTGGAAGCAACACAGTTTTTTGACCGAGTCTTGCCATGTAAATTAAAAGTTTCAATAAACATCTTTTTTGCAAGAAAAGTACCTGGACTTGCTCGCGTTTCAAATGCATGTTGCCAGACTGACTCCTAAAGGTGGTACAGAAGAGTGAAATAGAGACGGAGTGCCGCCACTACACATACTGAGACAATATTCGGGATAAATAACCATGAAAACAATTTATTTATTCAGTTTAGAGGTTTACACATCCCATCAAAGAGCCTGTTTCACTTGAATCGTCCACTTGATGGCGCAGTAGAGCAAATGAATCATCACAATGCTTTGACCACGAGTCGACCAGTGTGATGGAAAGCTTCAGTTCATCACGAGGCTTCATCTTATGGAACGCCAGGACTGCCATAATGAATTAATTAAATACACGATTAAATAACTGAGTATCATCCTTAAATAAACGTTTTAGTGTGTTTGTACAGGTGGCTACAGAATGGATCAACGTCCTCCACAAGCACAGCGGCCGGAGCAAAATGATAGATTAACATAATTGGAACCACACCTGAATATTTGGCTGAATATTACACAGCTTCACTCCATGTACACCTTACACTGAAGAACAAGCTTCAAGGTCAACCGATCTCTCCCTGAAGACAAAATGCAGTTCGAGAGCAACAGCGTCAACTTCAAGACTCAACAATGTGAACACACAGCAACACTGCCCTAAACCCTAAAGGGTTCAGCAGCATGTACAAATACCATGGATGGATGGAAGTATGCGCTCCCAATCACAAGCTGGGAGGTTCGCCAGCGACATCACTGTGTGTGAATGGACTTGAGAAGACTGTCTGAGTTTCACATTTGTCATACTGGGAGCTGAAAAGGCAAAGGAAGAGACTGAAAAGAGTGAAAGACAAAAAGCAAAGCTGAAGAAGAACGGCCCACTGGGTTGTTACTAGATCAGGGAAGGATGACTGGATTATAAAACAAGTGAATAAGATGTAGCAGAGGGTTGAGTTTCCTGTTTCTGATGTATGGGTGAAGCTTGCACCCAGATACACACTCTGATTACATGAGAACAAACTTGTTTTGTGAAATACATGATGACATGTTATACGTTTTATGTTTGGGGAAGAAAAAAAAAGGAAAGCAAAGTTAAATGAAATGATTGGGTCTGTGAAAATGAAAAATAAGTTTAAAAAAAAGCACAGACCTGGGGAAGAAATCCACATTCCTGTGCTAAAACATTGATATGAAGTGTTTAGGAAGCTTTTAATGGTGAACATTTGTGTTGTGTGAACTCTGCAGCTGCTAAAGAAAAACATTTTCTCTGTGTGTTTAGCAGGTGAAACTAGATCAGTTGGCCCCAGACTTTCCAGAATGGGAAATATTCGGGAGCACTTGTGGGCAACCAGTAAATATAAGTCTGATTTCAGACCATGTAAGCATCAGTTGTTAATTAAAGCCAGAAGCAGTGACTGCAGCACTGCATGGCAGGTTCTAACCCCTACAGCCTGTTATTTCACCTGAAGGCAAAACTTTCCCTGTTATTTTTCCGGTAGATTTTGGGGTTTTTGTTTTAGTACCAGGCTGATTCTGCCAGTTAGGTTTGGGTTGTTTTCTTTTCTTCCCCATGTTTTTATGTGATTATTAATTGTGGTATCACAAAGGGTGGGAATGTGGTGGCAGATTTCTTTTCTCATGTATTAATCACATATTTAATTATATCACATTAGTTATAGTAATATCATTTTCTCACTTTACAATAGTAAGAGCACTCCTGTCACTACTTTACATGCACGTGGAAAGTTAACACAGTGAGGCCATTGTAATGAGAGACATTAAACAGATAGTGGGACTCCTTCTGCTTATCAGGGATGTAAATCCTTAGGTGAGGGCTAAGCAGAAAACAAGGTCATAATTCTCTCTGTGAGGGAGGAGGTATAGCTACAGTTTTAAGCATGTTCAGCTCTAGATTGTGCTGACTGCACCAGAGTACCAGCCGCTCAACTTCCTGTCTGTATGCAGACTCATCACTATCCTGAATGAGGCCATTGACGGTGGTGTCGTCTGCAAACTTTAGGAGTTTAACAGCAGAGTTCTTGGAGGTGCAGTCGTTAGTGTAGAGGGAGAACAGTAGTGGTGAGAGGACACATCTTTGAGGGGCACCAATACTGAGGGACCGAGTTTCAGAGGTGATCTCCCCCAGCCTCACTTGCTGCTTTCTGCCTGTCAGGAAGCTGGTGATCCACTGACAGGTAGCTGGTGACACGCTGAGCTGGGAGAGTTTGGAAGAGAGAAGTTCAGGCATGATGGTGTTAAAAGCCGAACTAAAGTCCACAAACAGGACCCTGGCATAAGTTCCCGGGCGGTCGAGATGTTGCAGGATGTAATGCAGCCCCATGTTCACTGCATCATCCAACGACCTGTTTGCCCAGTAGGCAAACTGCAGAGGCTCCAACTGGTAGCCTGTAATGTCCTTCAGATGGGCTATCAGCAGTCGTTCGAAGGATTTCATGACCACAGACGTCAAGGCGACGGGTCTGTAGTCATTCAGTCCTGTGATGGTGGGTTTCTTGGGAACAGGGATGATGTTTGAGCGTTTGAAGCAGGAGGGAACTTCACACAGCTCCAGAGATCTGTTGAAGATGCGAGAAAAGATGGGAGCCAGCTGTTCAGCACAGGTTTTGAGGCAGGAGGGTGAGACACCATCTGGTCCGGGGGCTTCTGTTTCTGAAAGAAGCCCCCGGAGGAAAGGGGGGTGAGAGGTGTGATGGAGGTCGTTGAGTCTGGATTGGAGAGGGTGGTGGTGGTCGTTGAGCCCTCGTTTAATAATCAATAGTTCAAACGAGGGGATGGGGACTACTTTTTGTTTTTATTTGCTGACATAACCAACTCTGTCTAAAAATAAACCTCTGACATGTTTAAACATATGAAGAATGGGATGTAGTATCCTCTAACTACTTGGTTAAAATAGTGTTAGAGACATAAACCTATTCTTATAGCAATGTGCATCACTGTAGTTATAAAACATGAACCATCTAAAATGGTCCCACCAATGTGTAGTCCTACTTAGAATAATCCTTTAATTGTCCCACAAGGGGAAATTTGGTTGTAACAGCAGCCACTTGCACAATCACTTCTGCGTTATACTCAGCCCTGCCCCACTGTTTCCGTAGTGGTTAAACAATGGCGACGTTCTACACCCGCTGCCTACAAGAGCTCCCAAAATTGAACAACTGCCAGAAAATTAGATAAAGGATTTACATTATATGCTGCATCACAGATACACAACTACGAGGGTAAGAAAACAGAAATTAACAGACAAAAAAAACATTTTATTTTTTTTATTTTAGCAACGGTATCAAAAACATTAAAACACTGAACACTTATTTACATAGTAAGTATTTAAAGCTCCATATCCAGCATAAGTTACTTGCACTGGTGTCTTGGGACGACTCCATCTCGTCTCACTTAACCTGTTTTTTAACGAATGCTGTGTTCTGGTAATTTGACAGCATACATGCTACTGCAAACAGTTGGTTGATATTGTAAACAGGTGACATGGTGATGATGCCATCAAAAAGTTTGTTCTGTTTGATCCTCCTAATGACTCGCTCCACATGTAGCCCGAGTCTGACTGTGGCCTGCGTCTCCTTAACCTGGTTCTTCTTCTTCTTCTTCTGCTTAGATACAAAAGGGGGGCGGTACACTTTGCATTTACAACAATCTGTGATGAGGAAGCCCTTATCCACCATCACTGCCATGTCTTCAGTCAACTTCTCAGCAATGCCTGATTGTTTGAATAGTTCCTTGTCACTAACCGAACCTGCGTACAGATCAGAGATGAATGTGACTGGACCATGTGGAGCTATGCCAACCAGGGCTTTCATCGTGCAGCGGGATTTGTATGAAGAGGACGTTTCACTCTGGAGAAGTGGTGAGGATGGTGTCTGACACCTCAGCTCTGCACAGTCAAGGATCACCTGGGTGTCTGAGAAACCTTTGAATTCCTCAGGGAGGTAAGCTTGCACTTCTGCACGTGTAAGCCAGATGCACTGAGACCCCAGTGCAGTGGCAAGGAAACTTGTCCATGTTGCAATGATGCTGCTCACTGTGGACTGGTGTATGTTGAATCGATGAGCCAGGTCCCTCTCCTTCAGACCAACAGACAGGAAAACCAGGAAAAGAAAGAACTCATCGACTGGCTGGAGCAGCTGCCTCTGAAAGGTTGAAACAAAAGAGAAAATGTTACTCCTTAAGCTACGAACTAGTAAGATCATGCTTTTCTTGGCTAAATGTTTTGTAAGATAAGACAGGATAGACCCTTATTAGTCCCACACATGGGAAATTTGGCAAAAATTAAGAAAAACAATGGGATAGGATAAGAATAATAATATAATAAGAATAAGACACTGTGTACAATAGAATAAAATGCTACGTTGTCAGTGTAATTGGTTGTTGTAATGGTTATGCATACCATTCTGTACATTTTTAATTTTTCTACAAAATAGTTGTTTTTATTATCTTTATATACACACTGCAAATGTGTTCATATGAGTTGGCACTCCATCTCTTGAAGGTCAAAAGCTAAGTTCAACGTGACTGTCTGGACTGATTATTGTAGGAATGATGTAGAGTGCAGAGGGTTGCTTGCAACATGCTCACACACACATGATTACAGGGATATTCTCTGGTTCAGAGGGCCAAATACTATGTCTGCAAGTAGCAGTGGGGCAGAATTAAATAATCAAGAAATAATCAAAACTAGGTGGGGAGGTGTTTTTCTTTTCTCTCTTACAGAGGAGAGAGCAGATATCAGAGGTCGTCTCGCAGGAAGATTCGCAAGGAGACAGCAGGACTGCCATCTCTGTGTGAGAGAGCACGATAGCCATGACAATCTTTGTTATTGTCTCACTATATAAAGTTGTTGAGGGTTATCCTTTTTGTGAACCAGATGCTTGATCTCACACAGAGGTCCACAGCGCTGTGTAAACTTGTAATTTCAATTGCTAACACAAATTAAATTTTTTTAAATGACCGAACGTTCTTCTGAAATTCCTTCTCAACACACAACAGTACCATGGAGTATGGAGCCCCGCAAGGAACATGGGAAAAAAAATTAAGATTAACTTTTGCAAGATCTCGCAAAAGCAACTCGGGATCTCTCAAAAGTAGGTAGCATTTGAAGGCCAAGTTGGCGTATCCTTCGTGACCCAACCTATCCGAGAACTCATACCAGCCAATCCGTTTCCAACAATGGCAGCAGCTACTTAGTTTTAATATTACTCTTTCTGGGTCCCAAAATAAACTTTTAAGATATTTTCAGACGTGAATGTAGCTGTGTAAACTTCAAATATCTGCTCAGTTTATCAAGACATCACATATTTGCAAAAGTGGTAATTTTTTTGTTTTTGAAGATGTCCGTTACCCAACAACTGAAAGCTAACAGCAGGTCGAGGCCCACTACAGCCGAGGGGAACACCGCACTCCAGGCACATCGTGCCTCGACCTCCTAGTCAGCTTTGAGCTGGTGGCCCTCCGAAGGATGCTGCCAAAACATTTGCCAGATCTCGTAAAAGTTAATCTTTATTTTTTTTCTCCCATGTCATGAACACAACCGTACGATGGGGAAAACAATGAGGTGCTGTAGTACACAGATGTAAGTATGCAAAGGATGCTGAGCCCTCTAGTTCCAACTACCAACAAAGCCATAGCCTACCGTTTGTGTGCGTGCAGGTGTCAACACTTCTTCGTTCGTATTGGCAGCTGACTTGGCTCTTGAAGCCTGGATCATTTTATAGATGCAAGGCTCAATCAAAACCCAGAATGCCATCAAATGATTATAGCTTGGAAATCTATTCACAAGAGAGACAAACATCGTGTCAATCATTAATTAACATCACACATGAAACATACAGTCAGGAGATAAAAAGTAAATATCTATGTTGTTTCCATGAAGACTGGAAACACTTGAAATTTAACTTCGATGTACCTGGTATAGAATTGGATGTCAGTGTCAGAGCCAGCAAACCGCTGCAACCCAAACTCTCGCTGGACACGTAACTCCTGTATTTCCTTCCTCAGACTCTCCACGTCTTTGGACACAGCTGATGCAGACGGCTCAGGGACTGAGCAGTAGTCATGATCTCTTGTAACACTGTGCTGTTGAGAGATATTTTCAGGCAAGAATGTAGCTGTATGAACTTCAAATAGCTGCTTGATTTATCAAGACGTCACATATTTGCAAAAGTACTCTGATGTTTTCTGAGACATCTGTTACCCACCAGCAATAGCTGACCGGGAGGTCAAGGATCTCTACAGCTGGCGAGATGAGTGAAATCCCAGCATATCCCATATTTTTAAACCGCCCGCTACTCAGGTTAAACATGATATTTAAGTCTCTTAGGTAACTTCTAAAGTTTAATGTTGTGTTTAATTTAGTGTTTTATTTGTTCCTGAGTCAGTTTGGCTGAGATTAAAGTTCAGCTTCATAACTGGACAGTTTTATTTAACACTGAAATCTTACTTAGAGAGCTGTGATTGTATTTTGAATTACACCAGTCATATCCCCTGATGTAAAATGTTCTGTTTTTATTTAAACAGCAGACTCTGAATTAAATTGAACACTTTAAACGTTTGAATTCAAGAGGAATCATTTTCACTGGGAGCAAAAACAGCATGCTAATGCATGGAGATCCTGACTGCTCCAAAAATGATCCAATTATGTTTGAAATATTTGTTCAATTCTCTTCCAAACCCCAGCAGCTTTATTAGCTTTTAGCTAGTAGCTAAAAGCTAATAGCTAAAGCTTTAGCTTTTATTAATAGAGAGATTACGCTTGTGTTTTCATAAATGTAGCAATTGTGCTTAACTATATAAAACTTACTGTAAATATTAATCACAGAAACTACTGCATCTTTTTTATTCATGTGAAAGTTCCAGATCTTTTTGGGATGATTTTCTGTACTGGTTAACCTCTAAAAACATTCACAGCCCTTCTCTAACCTTTCAAGTAATTAGATTTGGATTACAAACCGAAAAAAACCCCCAAAACTTATTTATAGTAGCAAAATTTTTCATTCACAAATGTCGCTTCTTGAAAATTACTCTGATTTTTGTTGGCTTTAAAAATAAAGTCCTGCTGTGGAAGGCTTCATTAGACAAGTGTAACTTAAAGCTCACACCTTACTTGCATTTTTGATGCAGCTTTTCAATTGATGTAGCCAGATTGTATGTGCGTACTTTTGTTTTTACTTTTATATGATAGGTCACCTTACTGTATTTTTATGCTGCTTTATGGTATTTCTGACCTATAATATTCTTTAAATGTTCCTTGTTTGACGACTGCTTTGTTCTTAAACACTTATAACTGTATATAACTTTTTGTTGACATGTAAAATAAGCGCTGTATTGTTATTTTTTGACAATAAAGGAAAAAATTGTACTGCTACATCGGACTTATCTCAGTCTGGGTTGACGCATCAGTTTCACTTGAAGAACACTGAACACTCACGGATAATTTAGTAGCTTCAGCTGCTTCATTGCTTGTCTCCTCCATAACTGACACGGTGTCTGATTGGTCCTCATCATCCACGAACACGTTGGCTACTGTAGAAGCGGGTTGTTGTTTACAACCATCCTGGAAACTGTTTAGCATCTCTGGTCTTATGCGTTTCTTAGCGCGGTTTTCACTCGCTTTTCTCGGATCCGTGGTCTCCTCATAGCGAAAAATTGTCGGGACTGCATTTGATTTTAGTCTTCGCTTATAACCAGAAGCACCAGTGAGCTCTTTTATCAACCGTGGTCGACTAAATGCCTCAAACGCATCAGGGCTAAAATGGCTAGAGCACAGCCGCGGGTCTTTGGGGAGTTGTACTCGACCGCAAGCATCCTCCCATTGCTTTCTTCTTGTTTTCTCATGAGGAAAGCTGTGCAGACTTACATCTGTTCCTTTGTTGCCCTTCGACTGGAAATTACAACCGAAAGCTGCACAATGCGGCATAGTAGTTCCTCTCCTGCAACAACAGGTTAGCTGAACGAAAGCGCCTGCCCACAACCAATATACATCATCATCCCAGAATGCATTGCGTGAACAAAAACATGGCCGCTCCCAAGGCTTCAAAATAGTTTTAAACAACAAATATTTAATGAATAACGAAAACATTTTAGTTATTTTCAACAATGTTTATGTAGTGGAGAGAATTTGTAACATATTTAGAGTAACTTGACATAATAGTCGGGGTTCCTTTTAAGAAAAAAAAGAAGGAAAAACTGCAAATGTGAATATTACCAAAGAAACCAAACGTCTCACTAAAGAAGAATGTAAATTTGTAAAGACAAGGGTGGAATTACATGTTTGACAGTGCCCCAGAAAACAGATGTTTCTAGCCAGTTAGCATGAAAAACCACAAAAAGTGAATTTATTTTCCAACTTTCTGCCCCAACGAACACTAAATATTTGTTTTAGAACATAATTTAGGAAAGAATTAACATTGAAATGCTGAGGTGGTATTTACATGACAACACTTCCTTCTACACATATGTCACTAGCCTACAGCGTTTGTTCAAACGTCAAAGAAACTGTTTCTGATCAGAGCTTTCCTCCTGATTTTATTTATACCTGATTTCACTTCAGGTTTCTCTTTCTTTTGATTTATGCAACACAGTACACACAGAGGCCAGCCAAGTGAAATTAACCATGTGTTGTGACCACACGGGGGAAATTGGGATTATTATTATTTTTTGTATTACGTTTAGTTGTTGTCCCTGTGGTTTTCCCTTTAGTTTTTAAAATGGTTTTCTCAGTGTCTCTATAGGCTCGGCTGTCTCTCATTTGGGGAGTTTGTTGAGTTATGATATGATTTTGCTAAGCATTATTTTTGAAGGAGTTCTGTTTAGCTGACCTTATTTCTTAAAATAGCTGATTTCTGTGATTGTGTATATTGACATTATTTTTGTCATTTTGGGGGTATTGCAAAAGCCACATTTTATAAATTACACCCGTACCTGTGCATCCCTGGCTTCAGGGTCCCTGAAAAGAGAGAAAACAAAATCCGATTTCACATTAATAATAATAATAATAATAATGGATTGGATTTATATAGCGCTTTTCAAGGCACCCAAAGCGCTTTACAATGCCACTATTCATTCACTCTCACATTCACACACTGGTGGAGGCAGCTACGGTTGTAGCCACAGCTGCCCTGGGGCAGACTGACAGAAGCGAGGCTGCCATATCGCGCCATCGGCCCCTCTGGCCAACACCAGTAGGCAGTAGGGTAAAGTGTCTTGCCCAAGGACACAACGACCAGGACAGAGAGCCCGGGGATTGAACCGGCGACCTTCCGGTTACAGATAATCTTTCATTCTTTTTGTCGATTTTTGTAGAAAATCATCAATGACTGGACATTCAAAGGTGTCTCACATAACAAGAAAAATAACAATGAAAATGTAAAACTTTCAGATACTTCACCTTGTTTTCTTAACACGTTGAATGTTTTAAGTCATGTTAATTTACAAATTTGTTAATTTCAACAAATCTCTAATATTAACCTCACTTTTTTAACCTTTAACCTTTAACGGCTCTAATAGACTGTGCGCCTTAGCATTCGCTACTTCCGGTGGGGAAACTCCCATAGAGCACTTCATTTCCGGTGTGATATTCGTGCCTTGTTTATGGTCGGACTTTCCAAAACAAGTTAACCCAATGGATGAATCATGCGGCGATTTACATATCTCGAGATGTCTTGGGCATTTACCATTTATATATCTGTAGATGATGTTCATCGACTTGAACTCGATTATTCTACACTAAGAGCAGAACAATTAAAACCATATAATACAATGGTGTATTATATTATCTGAGATCAGATTGTAGTAGCACTGATCCTTGTTAAGTCTTTAAGCATTTCCTCTTTATTTATTCTTATCTTTCATCAGTTCTGCTTTCCAACCAGTTCATGTAAAAGAGTCGTGTAAGTTGTCTTTATGCTGACTGACGTTTTTAACCAAAGATGGCTCGTGTTCAAACATGAGCTCGAGACAACATCAGGATAGGAACGATGAACCAATAGCATTTTACAAATCAGGACATGTGTGTGTGTGTAAGTGTGGGTGTGGGCATATTTTTCACTTCATGTTCTCATTCAAATGAAAGCAGCTCGCTGAGAGATGTGCCTGTTCTTCAAGGTTTAAGGCTCTGCCCACTGTGAGCTCCTTTTTCTAAGATTTTGAAGGCTTCATGCATTCTCCGTGGCAATCGAGGATATAATTTTGGGGAAATTAGTCAAGAATTATTTTCTTTTTAATAATTTAAACCCAGCTAAATCGAAAGAGTTTGTGACATGTTTCACTGTGACTTTGGTGAAGCCTCGAATTTGATCTCACGCAGTCAAATTTGAACTTCGGTCCTGTTATTTACGGATAATATCAGCACGCAGGCTTTTTAAAAACAAAGATCATCAGACATGTCTGCAGGAACACGCATATTTTTTTGCTCGATTCTGCTGCTTGCTGGCGTCTTTGTGTCCGTGTCTGCAGGTGAGATTTAACTGTATGTAACATAAAGAAGAATAAAGAGTTTCAGAGTGGTTTATGTTAAAACCATATATGGGATTTGTGAAATGTTTAAATCAAGGTTCATTTAACACATTTTTCATGCATCTGGACCACAGTAGAACAGATCTCATACTAATTTTGCTTTGTTAGCCGTTCTTGCAACTTTAAACTTTGTGGGGTTTTTTTCAGTTGTTCTCACTTCCAGCTACTGTACATCTGACCTGCATCCTGTGTAGATACCTTCATAGAGAGGACATTAAGTTAAACTCCTCTGAGATATTAAATTACACATTGTGTGACAGTAGGGGGCACTGCATTGTTTATGTTTTTTTTTTTTTTTTTGCATTAATGCAATTAATTATAAATCTATGAATGAGATCCTTGGAAATTGGTCATAAAAGCTGTGCAGAAAGCAAAGAAACACAAGATTAATCCAGGTTAAAAAAGCAGTACAGAGAAGGGGAAAGCAGTGGCCAGGATTATAAGAGAATATGCATTTGCTGTTTTGGTCAATATTTTAATATATAGTCAAGGTTAGCAGCCCTTTTGCTTTATATTATTTGCTCTTGATGGATTTAAGCTGTATTCCCTGGACCAGAGATCTGAGGTGACTTCAATCAACAGCTGACGGTTTGTGTTATTGTTGATAGTTAATATTGTCAACTGATAGAGTTAATTTGCTTGTATTTCATGTAATCAAATACTTTTCATCTGCTTTAAGGTGATCAAAATTTGAAATTTGAGATGCAGATCATTTAAAGCAAGTTCAAAGAAAGTGCTGAAATCTGTCTTTATTGAAGTTTCACAAATCACAGAAAGGTTTCATAAAATCCCAAAGTTGGTTTTAACTGTTCTGCTATTAGTGTGGAATAATCAAGTGCAGGTTTGAAATGTCAGGGTTGTGTAGTTTTTGCTCTGCAGCAGATCAAACATGCTTAGAGTAGAGAATAAGTTGCTCTTTATCCATTTACCTAATCAAACGCAAACGCCTCGTGTTAAAATGCACATTTGTGTGGTAATGTTATAAAGCCACGGGTCACTAGTTGAAAACTTGAGGATTTCTTACCTTGTATCGTCCCGAATGTCATCAGCTGATGTGGCAAATCGCTGCAGTCCCTGAGTCGACTGATAAGACTCCAGCTGCAGCCTGAGCTCGTCGAGCTCCCCTGATATGGTTTCATATTTAACGCGATGCTCCAAAACTCCAGGTCGCTCTGTCTTTTTCGAAAAATTATTCCAGTGGAATAACGACGGGACAACTTTGGGCTGAAGACAACGCTTCCCACAGGAAGACACGAAGATGTCTCCAGTCTCGAAATGCCGACTGCACACTCTAGAGCTGGTCGTAACTGTGAAGCCGTGCCTTCTGATTTCCATCAGCCATTGTGCGCGCAATTCAGGATCCTTGGGAAAGCAGTGGAAACTTAACATCTTGTTAAACCTCCCCCCGGCAGTACACAGCGGGACACAGCAGTGGTGAGTGTTCCCACCTTCCGCTCGTTGTAGCTTAACGCGATCTTTCCGTTTTCGTATTTTCGACATGATTTTGGTATCTTCGCAGTAGCGACAGGTCGCAATATAAAGCTACCGGAACTCTACAACTCTACATCCGGTCTGAAAACAGGAAGTTAGCGTTTTCTCGTTCACAGGGTCATTTCCTTTCATCACCGATCTCACTGCGTCGAGCAGCAACAGGAAAAAACAAACCCTGCACACTCAGCTGTTCCCTGCGCAGTCCTACAAAGCTAGCTTTAGCTCTCCGTTGTATTTCAGGTTTACTGGAGTCATTTTAATCGACCAAAGCGAGCGCGTGGAACACCTGGGCCCCTTTGTAGCAATGGGAATCGCATTTACCCGTGTGTTCCGCCCGGAGTCTTGAGAGTGTAACACCGGAAGGTGAGAAGTAGAGACTCATGACTGTTTGTTAAGAGTTTAATAAAAGTTTACCTCGGAGGAGGGAAAGTTCAACCGAGCATCTTGTGGAATTTATAGAGAGAACAAGATGAAAAACCCTTCACGGACGACGGCGGGAGATTGATGGAGAGGTAAGTTTACACTGTTTGTCGAGATCAGCGCGGAAGCTTCCAAGAAAACATGAATCCGTGACATCTGGTTAAAAAACGGAATTGTAAACTGATGGAGAGTTTCCACACAGCCTACAACAGATCTACTGCTCTAAAGAAAACAATCTCCCTTTGTTTGTGATGACTAAATGACTAAATGGCCAAAGGCAAGCAGGCGACCACGTGTCGTGTTCTCCACATACACAGAATATTATTACGAGCCTCTTTTCTTTTTCTTCACACCCAGCCACAAATCTTCCCGTCGGCTGGAGATCTTTTCATAAAAGTCTTTGAGGTTTCACAGCTGAGACATGAAGCTGTTGTTCCTGTTGTGATGAGAACAGGTGGGTGTGTTCTGGCAGTCAGTACCTAGAGAGCTGGTAGCTTAAATGACTTGGATGTTAACAGAGAGCGTCTGTCCTGATAGCCGGTGTCTTTGGACTTTGGATTTATATTTTCATTGTGCCATCTGCACATAGACAGCCTGACTATGCTGCAGTTGTGTTGTAGTACAGTCCTCTGCATGCTGCTGCTGGTCTGTTGTAATGCTTGCTTGTTGTAATGTATGGAGTAGTTTGGGTGCATTTCTCTAAGGGATGGTCATGTGTCATATGTGCTTACATTTGAGTGATATGGGAACAAATTCCAGATTAATATCCATTAAAAATTAAATTGACTTCTAGACCAGGCATAAAGACAATATGAATCCTCAGTGAGAATTTCAGGCAAGAAAAAATAAATGAATGAAGTTCAAGTTTCCTTAAATGGGACTGTGCTGTTTATCACAACTTCTGTTAGCTTATTATTGTACTGTTACAGTACATTCGGACTTCTCTCAGTCTGGGTTGATGCATCAGTTTCACGTGAAGAACACTGAACACTCACAGATACTTTAGTAGCTTCAGCTGCTTCATTGCTTGTCTCCTCCATAACTGACACAGTGTCTGATTGGTCATCATCATCCACGAACATGTTGGCTACTGTAGAAGCGGCTTGTTGTTTACAACCATCCCGGAAACTGTTTAGCATCTCTGGTCTTATGCGTTTCTTAGCGCGGTTTTCACTCACTTTTCCCAGACCCGTGGTCTCCTCGTAGCGAAAAATTGCCGGGACTGCATTTGATTTTAGTCTTCGCTTATAACCAGAAGCACCTGTGAGCTCTTTTATCAACCGCGGTCGACTAAATGCCTCAAATGCATCGGGGCTAAAATGGCTAGAGCACAGCCGCGGGTCTTTGGGGAGTTGTACTCGACCGCAGGCATCTTCCCATTGCTTTCTTCTTGTTTTCTCATGAGGAAAGCTGTGCAGACTTACATCTGTTCCTTTGTTGCCCTTCGACTGGAAATTACAACCGAAAGCTGCGCAATGCGGCATAATAGTTCCTCTCCTGCAACAGCAGGTTAGCTGAACGAAAGCGCCTGCCCACAACCAATATACATCATCGTCCCAGAATGCATTGCGTGAACAAAAACATGACCGCTCCCAAGGCTTCAAAATAGTTTTAAACAACAAAGATTTAATGGATAACGAAAACATTTTAGTTATTTTCAACAATGTTTATGTAGTGGAGAGAATTTGTAACATATTTAGAGTAACTTGACATAATAGTCGGGGTTCCTTTTAAGAAAAAAAAGAAGGAAAAACTGCAAATGTGAATATTACCAAAGAAACCAAACGTCTCACTAAAGAAGAATGTAAATTTGTAAAGACAAGGGTGGAATTACATGTTTGACAGTGCCCCAGAAAACAGATGTTTCTAGCCAGTTAGCATGAAAAACCACAAAAAGTGAATTTATTTTCCAACTTTCTGCCCCAACGAACACTAAATATTTGTTTTAGAACATAATTTAGGAAAGGATTAACATTGAAATGCTGAGGTGGTATTTGCATGACAACACTTCCTTCTACACAAATGTCACTAGCCTACAGCGTTTGTTCAAACGTCAAAGAAACTGTTTCTGATCAGAGCTTTCCTCCTGATTTTATTTATACCTGATTTCACTTCAGGTTTCTCTTTCTTTTGATTTATGCAACACAGTACACACAGAGGCCAGCCAAGTGAAGTTAACCATGTGTTGTGACCACATGGGGGAAATTGGGATTATTATTTTTTGTATTACGTTTAGTTATTACGTGGTTTTCCCTTTAGTTTTTAAAATGGTTTTCTCTGTGTCTCTATAGGCTCGGCTGTCTCTCATTTGGGGAGTTTGTTGAGTTATGATATGATTTTGCTAAGCATTATTTTTGAAGGAGTTCTGTTTAGCTGACCTCTTTTATGGGTCCACTTATTTCTTAAAATAGCTTATTTCTGTGATTGTGTATATTGACATTATTTTTGTCATTTTGGGGGTATTGCAAAAGCCACATTTTATAAATTACACCCGTACCTGTGCATCCTTGGCTTCAGGGTCCCTGAAAAGAGAGAAAACAAAATCCCATTTCACATTAATCTTTCATTTTTTTTGTTGATTTTTGTAGAAAATCATCAATGACTGGACATTCAAAGGTGTCTCACATAACAAGAAAAATAACAATGATAAAACCTTCAGATACTTCACCTTGTTTTCTTAACAAGTTGAATGTTTTAAGTCATGTTAATTTACAAATTTGTTAATTTCAACAAATCTCTAATATTAACCTCACTTTTTTAACCTTTAACGGCTCTAATAGACTGTGCGCCTTAGCATTTGCTACTTCCGGTGGGGAAACTCCCGTAGAGCACTTCGTTTCCGGTGTGATATTCGTGCCTTGTTTATGGTCGGACTTTCCAAAACAAGTTAACCCAATGGATGAATGATGTGGCGATTTACATATCTCGAGATGTCTTGGGCATTTACCATTTATATATCTGTAGATGATGTTCATCGACTTGAACTCGATTATTCTACACTAAGAGCAGAACAATTAAAACCATAGAATACAATGGTGTATTATATTATCTGAGATCAGATTGTAGTAGCACTGATCCTTGTTAAGTCTTTAAGCATTTCCTCTTTATTTATTCTTATCTTTCATCAGTTCATGTAAAAGAGTCGTGCAAGTTGTCTTTATGCTGACTGACGTTTTTAACCAAAGATAGCTCGTGTTCAAACATGAGCTCGAGACAACATCAGGATAGGAACGATGAACCAATAGCATTTTACAAATCAGGACATGTGTGTGTGTGTGTAAGTGTGTGTGTGTGGGTGGGGGCAGATTTTTCCACTTCATGTTCTCATTCAAATGAAAGCAGCTCGCTGAGAGATGTGCCTGTTCTTCAAGGTTTAAGGCTCTGCCCACTGTGAGCTCCTTTTTCTAAGATTTTGAAGGCTTCATGCATTCTCCGTGGCAATCGAGGATATAATTTTGGGCAAAATTAGTCAAGAATTATTTTCATTTTAATAATTTAAACCCAGCAAAATCCAAAGAGTTTGTGACATGTTTCACCGGGACTTTGGTCAAGCCTCGAATTTGATCTCACGCAGTCAAATTTGAACTCCGCTCCTGTTATTTACGGATAATCAGCACGCAGGCTTTTTAAAAACAAAGGTCATGTCTGCAGGAACACGCATATTTTTTTTGCTCGATTCTGCTGCTTGCTGGCGTCTTTGTGTCTGCAGGTGAGATTTAACTGTATGTAACATAAAGAAGAATAAAGAGTTTCAGAGTGGTTTACGTTAAAACCATATATGGGATTTGTGAAATGTTTAAATCAAGGTTCATTTAACACATTTTTCATGCATCTGGACCACAGTAGAACAGATCTCATACTAATTTTGCTTTGTTAGCCGTTCTCGCAACTTTAAACTTTGTGGGTTTTTTTCAGTTGTTCTCACTTCCAGCTACTGTACATCTGACCTGCATCCTGTGTAGATACCCTCATAGAGAGGACATTAAGTTAAACTCCTCTGAGATATTAAATTACACATTGTGTGACAGTAGGGGGCACTGCATTGTTTAGGGTTTTTTTTTTTTTTTGCATTAATGCAATTAATTAAATCTATGAATGAGATCCTTGGAAATTGGTCATAAAAGCTGTGCAGAAAGCAAAGAAACACAAGATTAATCCAGGTTAAAAAAGCAGTACAGAGAGGGGGAAAAGCAGTGGCCAGGATTATAAGAGAATATGCATTTGCTGTTTTGGTCAATATTTTAATATATAGTCAAGGTTAGCAGCCCTTTAGCTTTATATTATTTGCTCTTGATGGATTTAAGCTGTATTCCCTGGACCAGAGATCTGAGGTGACTTCAATCAACAGCTGACGGTTTGTGTTATTGGGGGTTCATAGGGTTCATTTGCTTCAATAAAGTGTATTTCATGTAATCAAATGCTTTTCATCTGCTTTAAGGTGATCAGAATTTGAAATTTGAGATGCGGAATCCTTTAAAGCAAGTTCAAAGAAAGTGCTGAAATCTGTCTTTATTGAAGTTTCACAAATCACAGAAAGGTTTCATAAAATCATTGTTTTGTTGTGCTTTTGTTCTGCTATTAGTGTGAATAATCAAGTGCAGGTTTGAAATGTCAGGGTTGTGTAGTTTTTGCTCTGCAGCAGATCAAACATGCTTTATCCATTTCCCTAATCGGAAGCTACAAACGCAAACCAACTTCAGCCTCCTGTTAAAATGCACATTTGTGTGGTAATGTTATAAGGCCACGGGTCACTAGTTGAAAACTTGAGGATTTCTTACCTTGTATCGTCCCGAATGTCATCAGCTGATGTGGCAAATCGCTGCAGTCCCTGAGTCGACTGATAAGACTCCAGCTGCAGCCTGAGCTCGTCGAGCTCCCCTGATATGGTTTCATATTTAACGCGATGCTCCAAAACTCCAGGTCGCTCTGTCTTTTTCGAAAAATTATTCCAGTGGAATAACGACGGGACAACTTTGGGCTGAAGACAACGCTTCCCACAGGAAGACACGAAGATGTCTCCAGTCTCGAAATGCCGACTGCACACTCTAGAGCTGGTCGTAACTGTGAAGCCGTGCCTTCTGATTTCCATCAGCCATTGTGCGCGCAATTCAGGATCCTTGGGAAAGCAGTGGAAACTTAACATCTTGTTAAACCTCCCCCCGGCAGTACACAGCGGGACACAGCAGTGGTGAGTGTTCCCACCTTCTGCTCGTTGTAGCTTAACGCGATCTTTCCGTTTTCGTATTTTGGACATGATTTTGGTATCTTCGCAGTAGCGACAGGTCGCAATATAAAGCTACCGGAACTCTACAACTCTACATCCGGTCTGAAAACAGGAAGTTAGCGTTTTCTCGTTCTGTTCCCTCGTTCTGTTCCCTGCGCAGTCCTACAAAGCTAGCTTTAGCTCTCCGTTGTATTTCAGGTTTACTGGAGTCATTTTAATCGACCAAAGCGAGCGCGTGGAACACCTGGGCCCCTTTGTAGCAATGGGAATTGCATTTACCCGTGTGTTCCGCCCGGAGTCTTGAGAGTGTAACACCGGAAGGAGACTCATGACTGTTTGTTAAGAGTTTAATAAAAGTTTACCTCGGAGGAGGGAAAGTTCAACCGAGCATCTTGTGGAATTTATAGAGAGAACAAGATGAAACACCCTTCACGGACGACGGCGGGAGATTAATGGAGAGGTAAGTTTACACTGTTTGTCGAGATCAGCGCGGAAGCTTCCAAGAAAACATGAATCCGTGACATCTGGTTAAAAAACGGAATTGTAAACTGATGGAGAGTTTCCACACAGCCTACAACAGATCTACTGCTCTAAAGAAAACTATCTCCCTTTGTTTGTGATGACTAAATGGCCAAAGGCAAGCAGGCGACCACGTGTCGTGTTCTCCACATACACAGAATATTATTATGAGCCTCTTTTCTTTTTCTTCACACCCAGCCACAAATCTTCCCGTCGGCTGGAGATCTTTTCATAAAAGTCTTTGAGGTTTCACAGCTGAGACATGAAGCTGTTGTTCCTGTTGTGATGAGAACAGGTGGGTGTGTTCTGGCAGTCAGTTTTGGGTGGATGGAGGCGGATCATCCTCCCCACCCTTTTTGTCTGACTACCTAGAGAGCTGGTAGCTTAAATGACTTGGATGTTAACAGAGAGCGTCTGTCCTGATAGCCGGTGTCTTTGGACTTTGGATTTATATTTTCATTGTGCCATCTGCACATAGACAGCCTGACTATGCTGCAGTTGTGTTGTAGTACAGTCCTCTGCATGCTGCTGCTGGTGTGTGGTCTGGTCAATGCCTGTGAAGGTAAGCTGTGTAGCTGCATGCTTGTTGTAATATATGGAGTAGTTTGGATGCATTTCTCTAAGGGATGGTCATGTGTCATATGTGCTTAGATTTGAGTGATATGGGAACAAATTCCAGATTAATATCCATTAAAAATTAAATTGACTTCTAGACCAGGCATAAAGACAATATGAACCCTCAGTGAGAATTTCAGGCAAGAAAAAATAAATGAATGAAGTTCAAGTTTCCTTAAATGGGACTGTGCTGTTTATCACAACTTCTGTTAGCTTATTATTATTAAGTAGTTAAAAAAAACATTGGCACAATTTCTGGAGATTCTGGCTATGAAACAAAAAGAACAGTGCTGATGTGAACTCAAGAAAACTTCCCCCCTTTTCAACAGCTCTGCTGCAAATACAGCAGCCACACAGAACTTAGGTGGGTATGAATGTTCAACAGGAAGGGACATGAACACAAAACTGTAGCCTGACAAATTTGACCACAGAGCAAAAAAAACCCCAAAACACTCACAACATGATCACTGTTGAGAATTTTTTCACTGTGCTGTGATAATAATCTGTGAATCTGCAATTTTAAATATTATAAATATATATTTACACCATGTGTGTTCAAGTTTTGACACACTCAGAGTGAAACAGATCACCTGTTAGCTCATCCTGCACATGCACTCTCACAACCTGTTGAAGACAAACTATTGATCAACTCTGGCCTGTTTCTATTTTCATACTGATCCTTTTAAATAATGTGTACATTTCTGTGTTCTGGTTCAAATGCATGTGAGCTTTTGTGACCTGTAACATACTGATAAAGACAAAAGATGTTTGCTGCATCATCGTCTTTTATTGAGCAGACACCCGTGTTTAGTTGTGATGAATGGAGTAGAGGACTGAACAAGACGTGTGTATTGAGTTGACAAGTGGCATCTAGGGAAAGAGTCACCTTGTAATTTATATCACAAAACCACACTGTGTTAAATTTCAGCATCCTGTGTGAGCTGTACTGCCTGTGGCTCTGCAGGAATCAGTGGTTTCTGCTCCAGAAGTGAGCAATGCTGTTAACTTCTCATTTTGTTTCCTCTTTTTCAGACGTAAACACCACAGCTGGACAGAATGTCATTCTGCCATGACGAGCTCCAAACAACAACATCGCAAGTGTAGAGTGGAGCAGAGCTGACCTGGGAGAGAAATATGTGTTTGTTTATCCCAGATGACCAGCATCCATCTTTTAAGAACCGGGTGGATCTGCAGGACAGACAGATGAAGGATGGAGACGTGTCTCTCATCCTGAAGGATGTGACGATTAATGACACTGGAACATACGAGTGTCGTGTCAACGTTAGTGGAAGAAATAAAGATCCCATCAGCATCATCCACCTTCATGTTGATCCTCCAGGTGAGTGAGTAGAGTTGAGTGTGTGTGTGATCAGAGGTGAAGCTTCTTCCTGGTTGTTGATGTTTGTTTGTAAAGATGTTGTTGATGAGACTTTGTAGAAAGCAGCTGGTCTGAGTGATGTGATCAGAGTGCAGTAGATAATGTCTGACAGCAGTTTGAAGAGGAAATGGATTCTGTTCTGTTCTTCACTCATCACCTACCTGACAGCTGACACCTCACACCTGTTTCTCACCTGCAGGTCACACAGGAGGACACACAGAGGATGGAGGGAAGGAGGCTGGAGGGAAGAAGGATGGAGGGAAGGAGGATGGACAGGAGGAGGACAGAGTCAATAGACGACATTGGCATTGGCTGGTCATCCAGAGTGATAAAATGAGTCAGAGCCTCTGTTATTTTAACTGCCCGTGGATTTTCTCTTGACATTTTCATCGCTTTTCCAAAACCTGAGTTAAAGTTGGCTGTTCCACACTGCTGACATTTTGTTTAGCCTAGCTACAGCAGCCTCCAGTTTCTCTTTTTTATCTGGAGCCGCCAGTCTCACTCACCTAACCCTGTGCCTGTTTAGCGTGGGATGTCCCCCTAGTGGCCAATCTAAAAAACTACAACAGAAATGACAAGTTACCCTCTGATTAATGAAATAAGTTGGTATCGGTTCATGGTATCGGTTAACTTTTACGAGTATGAGTACAAACACATTTTACAGTATCGGCCCCGATACCCGATACCAGTATCGGTATCGGTGCATCCCTACACCAGTGTTTTGCTTTGGGAGAAACGTAAACAACTGAGTTAAATCAACACAATTTATTCATATTCAATAAACCTGTGCATTTTGTGTTGATAAGATGACGTAAGGTGAGCTCTTGGAATATTTTAATCCTTCGCAATTTTGTCATTTCATTTCAACACCAATACTCACTTACAATAGTCACTTACATGCTACTTAAAAGATGCTGGTTTTCTGGATCCAAATGCTCATCCCATAAACAAGAACACATCCATCTTCCAGGTCAGCTGTTACAGGTGGTGTGCTACCACCGGTTGGTTGTAGCTTCTAAAGGCTGCTTATGTAGAGGAGAGCAGTGTGTAAGAAGGAGGCATGGAAGTAGGAGGACCCTTTGAAGAAGTCATCCCTTTTATTTATATCCTGTTTAACTTAAGAAGTCACTTAGGTGAATGTTTTGCCCTCTGAAAACATCCAGATCAACAGAATCAACCTTTTGGGATTTATCCTGTTACATTTCTATAAAAGGATCTTGTTCTCCACAATTCACTGTTTGTGTTTGTGCGCTCAGCTACTAAAAAAGAAGAAGGAGCAATGTGACAACCTCTTATTGTAATTACTGGTGTCTCCGACTGAGGTTTGATTGAGGCGGCTCATATAAAGAAAGCCTAACTTTACTGAGCTTGCTTTGTATTACTCTTCTGTTCCTCTTTATTTTCTGCTGTTTACATTCTAACAATACTAGATCAAATTCCACAATTTTATAAATAACAGAATTTACAGATAAATCTAAATTTCACTGAGACAATCTGTAAATAAATGATGTAATCTGAGCGGTTATTTTAACATCACTCAACAGGTGAGAGACATGACTTTATTTTTTTAATTTCACAGGGACTGAAAAACTACACGCACAGAATCATCAGTGGAATCTGAAGAATTAGTGCAACATGATTGGCTCATATGTTTCCTGCTTCTGTTTGATTGGCTCTTGTTGCTCAGGGGTGGGAAAACTGAGGACTCTTTCTGATTTGTGCCTCCTGATCTCCATCTTTCTGCCTGTTACCTGAAAATCAATCTCAGTGCTTCATGCTGAAGAATTTCTCATTTATATTTTGTTAATAGTCAACGGTACAATAGACCTCAATACTTCAAATGTGCAATTCACTTGTATTTTTATTCCCATTCTATTTATCCCCTTCGTATATTTTATTTATATATGTCTCTGTATTTATATATGTGTGTGTGTGTATATATATAATATTCTGCTCGCACTCTGTAACTTATGTCGGTGCTGTGCTATTGGAAACCAAATTTCCCAGAGGAACCCACCCGAGGGATCAATAAAGTTTTATCTTATGATAGTTCTGGAGCACTGTTTGTATTTTAGTTGTAATTTAACGTTATTTAATTTCCACAGTTTAAAATGAAGCTCTGAGACGCTGATGTCTCGTTCTGTTGAGACTGTTTCCTTGACTCCTCTCTCCTTGTGTCCTTTCTGAGCTCCTCAGTGGGCCTTAGACACACTGGAGGGGTTTGTGCAGAATAATCCTCTGATAAAAAAAAACATCAGTGTGCTACACCCTCTGCTTTAAAAAAGGAAAATAAGTGAGAAGAAGTACTACTGAGTTAAAGTAAACACACATCAGATTGTTCTCACTGATCGCTCTGATGATGAAAAACATGATGACCTGAAGCAAAGCTCAGAGTGTTTGCTGTGTTCTTTGGTGCTGATTCAGCAGGAATCAGTGAGAAGGTGCAAAAATAAATCTCTGTTAAATAGGCAACTGTCCAGTTTTTTTATTTCTTTGGTTCTCCACTTCAGTGGCTCAGATTCAAGGGAGATTAAAATCAAACAAATAACAGAATTAAACCAGGGAAAAAATCTGCACCAGGCTGAACCCCATAACAGTCGGGCAGTGGCTGATGTGAAGGTGAACACAGACAGTACATGAGAGAAACTGCTGTAAGTGATCAAATCAACACACATCGCACAACATTCCTCCTTCCTTACACACTTTCCTCCAGAAACTGAGCAGAAAAAAGACACCTGGACTGTTTCAGCAGCTCCTGGAGGAAAGGTGAGAAACAAATGAAATCTAAACCAGCTTTTTTACTCTGATACCTTCAGGATTTCATGGCTGACTTCACACCTGCACAAACAGCAACAGTGTTTTTTATAGAGATCACAGCTTTTATAATCTTGTAAAACACTAAACCCAGAGAAAAAAAAAAAAAAAAGCATAAATTACTTTGTTTAAAATGTTTCATAAATAGGAAACGTAAAACACGAGTTTTTGTAACACTGTTTCAATTTTCCACTGAAGGAAGTTCAAGTAGCCGCTGAAGGAAATAAATAAATTTGAAAAATACCATAAAGTCAGTGTTACTGAGATGGTCCGTTTTGTAGAACAAGTCATTTTCCAGTCACTGCAGCATTAACTTCAGTTTTCATAAAACAAAATTTGTCATTTTTAGCTGCACAAAATTGCCTTTTGCAGTCTAAAATCTCTGTTTGTGTAAATTTAGGAAACTTTACAGAGTAAACAGTTGTAAAGAGGGAGTTATAAAAATGTTCATGACAGTCAACATGATGACTTTAAGTGTTTCACTCTGAGGTATTTTTCATGTCTGTAACATTGCCAAGGATGCATCACCATGACAACTAAGAAACAGAGCTTAAAGAGTGTAAACAATTTTATCCCAAACCGTCATCCTCATCTAATGTAATAGATTTAATTCTTAAAGTGATGCATTTTTAATTCATAAGTGTAGAAACCTGTGAGCTGTTAAATGATTCCCTCCATCACAAACCCCACAGATGTCCAAATGTAACATTTTTCACTCTTTAAAAAATGGGAAATATAAAGTTTATGTCCTGGGACCTAAATTTGAAGATATGAACCTGAGGGATGTTCATGTGTGAGTTCATATCCACAAACACATCACTCAGTTCTGCACCATTAGTACCTGTTTCCCTGCTCCAAACAGTGTGAAACCCTCCTTTAAAGTCTTTAGACTTTAAAAGGATCTCTGAGAAGCAGAAATCACATATTCAGCAACATTCCCTTTTCTTCTTTTAGAGATCAAATCATTCGGGACAAGAACAAACACACCAAAACTGACAGACTCACTATCAGTCCCACAAACCCTCCATGTCCTCCTGGAGGACCTGCAGGTGAGAAGAAGGTGTGAGCTGGTGGTGAGTAAAGAACAGAAGAGAATCCAGAACTGAAGTCCCTGAAACCCTGAAAACCAAATTTCATGATCTACATGTCCTCAGATCATCTGTTTGTTCCTGTGTTGAGTGACATGCTGGGAATTTGGAGCAACAGCAGGAGACTCAAGTGGAAAAGCCGTAAGATGTTTCAAACAAGTGCATTTCAACAGGAGGTTAGTATCAATCCTGATTCTCATTGTCACGGTTTATGTAGATCAAAAAAACAGCAATAACAAAGAGAAGCACAACAGGAACTACCAGACCGGCTATTAGTCCAACAGATCCACTCTTCTTCCCTCCATCCTCCTTCCCTCCATCCTCCTTCCCTCCATCCTCCTTCCCTCCATCCTCCTTCCCTCCATCCTCCTTCCCTCCATCCTCCTTCCCTCCATCCTCTGTGTCTCCTCCTGTCTGACCTGCAGGTGAGAAACAGGTGTGAGGTGTCAGCTGTCAGGTAGGTGATGAGTGAAGAACAGAACAGAATCCATTTCCTCTTCAAACTGCTGTCAGACATTATCTACTGCACTCTGATCACATCACTCAGACCAGCTGCTTTCTACAAAGTCTCATCAACAACATCTTTAGAAACAAACATCAACAACCAGGAAGCAGCTTCACCTCTGATCACACACACACTCAACTCTACTCACTCACCTGGAGGAACAACATGAAGGTAGATGATGCTGATGGGGTCTTTATTTCTTCCACTAACGTTGACACGACACTTGTATGTTCCAGCATCATTAATCGTCACATCCTTCAGGATGAGAGACACGTCTCCATCCTTCATCTGTCTGTCCTGCAGATCCACCCGGTTCTTAAAAGATGGATGCTGGTCATCTGGGATAAACGTCCCATCCCGAGAAACAAACACATATTTCTCTCCCAGGTCAGCTCTGCTCCACTCTACACTTGCGATGTTGTTGTTTGGAGCTCGACATGTCAGAATGACGTTCTGTCCAGCTGTGGTGTTTATGTCTAAAAAAAGAGGAAACAAAATAAAAAGTTAACGACATCGACAGCATCGCTCACTTCTGGAGCAGAAACCACTGATTCCTGCAGAGCCACAGGCAGCTCACACAGGATGCTGAAATTTAACACAGTGTGGTTTTGTGATATAAATTAGAACTTGACTCTTTCCCTAGATGCCACTTGTCAACTCAATACACATCTTGTTCAGTCCTCTACTCCATTCATCACAACTAAACACGGGTGTCTGCTCAATAAAAGACGATGATGCAGCAAACATCTTTTGTCTTTATCAGTACGTTACAGGTCACAAAAGCTCACATGCATTTGAACCAGAACACAGAAATGTACACAATATTTAAAAGGATCAGTATGAAAATAGAAACAGGCCAGAGTTGATCAATAGTTTGTCTTCAACAGGTTGTAAGGGTGCATGTGCAGGATGAGCTAACAGGTGATCTGTTTCACTCTGAGTGTGTCAAAACTCGAACACACATGATGTAAATATACATTTATAATATTTAACATTGCAGATTCACAGATTATTATCACAGCACAGTGAAAAAATTCTCAACAGTGATCGTGTTGTGAGTCAGTGTTTTGGGGTTTTTTGCTCTGTGGTCAAATTTGTCAGGCTACAGTTTTGTGGTCGTGTCCTTTCCTGTTGAACATTCATACTGTTCTGTGTGGCTGCTGTATTTGCAGCAGAGCTGTTGAAAAGGGGGGAAGTTTTCTTGAGTTCACATCAGCACTGTTCTTTTTGTTTCATAGCCAGAATCTCCAGAAATTGTGCCAATGTGTTTTTAACTACTTAATAATAATAAGCTAACAGAAGTTGTGATAAACAGCACAGTCCCATTTAAGGAAACTTGAACTTCATTCATTTGTTTTTTCTTGCCTGAAATTCTCACTGAGGGTTCATATTGTCTTTATGCCTGGTCTAGAAGTCAATTTAATTTTTAATGGATATTAATCTGGAATTTGTTCCCATATCACTCAAATCTAAGCACATATGACACATGACCATCCCTTAGAGAAATGCATCCAAACTACTCCATATATTACAACAAGCAAGCATTACAACAGACCAGCAGCAGCATGCAGAGGACTGTACTACAACACAACTGCAGCATAGTTAGGCTGTCTATGTGCAGATGGCACAATGAAAATATAAATCCAAAGTCCAAAGACAGCGGCTATCAGGACAGACGCTCTCTGTTAACATCCAAGTCATTTAAGCTACCAGCTCTCTAGGTACTGACTGCCAGAACACACCCACCTGTTCTCATCACAACAGGAACAACAGCTTCATGTCTCAGCTCTGAAACCTCAAAGACTTTTATGAAAAGATCTCCAGCCGACGGGAAGATTTGTGGCTGGGTGTGAAAAAAAGAAAAGAGGCTCATAATAATATTCTGTGTATGTGGAGAACACGACACGTGGTCGCCTGTTTGCCTTTGGCCATTTAGTCATCACAAACAAAGGGAGATAGTTTTGATGCTGGTCATCTGGAACAAAGTGTCCATCCCGGTACACAAGGACATATTCTGACTCCAGGTCAGCTCTGCTCCACTCTACAAGATCAATGTTGTTGTTTTGAGCTCGACATGTCAGAGTGACGTCCTGTCCAGACTCAGCTGTGATGCTTTTCTGGTCTGAAAGAGGAAACAACACAGAGCAGAGAGATTAAAGGGATCCAAGTATAACTGTTCACTTTTAAAGCAGCCAATCAGAAGACACTGAAGTTATGCACACTGGTCAAACCATCACACAAGTATTAAATGTTATTTAATATCATAGTTTTACATCTAGTTCCTATTTTTAATATGTCCGTTAATAAACTGAACAACATAGGCTAGACTTGACAGTGTTTTCCTATCATGGCTGTAATAATCTATGGACATGTATACATTTGTTGCTGCTGTCCCTGATTTCTATGTTGGTGTGTATGAGTGTGTGTGTGGGTTTCAGGCATCATCAGGACTGCTGGGTGTGTCCCGCCTGGAGGCTGGCCACACCTGAAGAGGACGATCACACACACCTGCAGCGGATCAAGCCTCGTCATGGGAGCTTTTTAGCAGAGTGGCTCACTGATGCTGGATTGTTGCGTAAGACTCCATGTCAGTGTCTGAGCTAAGAGTAAAGCCAGTTAGTGCATCCCTGCCAGAGTTTGTGTCCTACAGCTGCTTTTGGTGGTTTCCCCCCTGGAGGAGTTTGCAAAGAGGAAGGCGGGGAGTGCGAAGACAGACTTTTTGAGGAAAGACATGACACGGCAGTCAAGCAAGAGCACAGGGATTTATTGTCATTTGTTGCACTGTAAATAAACGCACTGTTCAGCACAAAGAGTCCAGCATTCATTCCCCACTTTCCCATGGTCTGCCTCACTGACCGTGACAATGGCAGATGGTAAATTAGTTCTGTTTGCATAGAACAGTTCAATTTAAAAAATAATATAACTTTATGACTTCTTAAAGTCACCAAAATAAATGAATGTAATACTCTCATTTTCCATAACAATGCTGACATCAGCAAGTTTTAGTATAACTCATGAAGTTCTCAGACGCCGCCGCCATTGTGGGTGGCGTGTTTGAGGGAAGCAAACTGGAATAGGGGAGTCATCAATGACTTTGTCTTGCTGGCATTGATGCAAACATGGTTCTGTTCACACCAGCTGACAAAGGACCCGATGATTGACTTCAGCAAGAAGCCAGCCCCTATTACACCAGTGAACATCCAGGGTTTGGACACTGAAACGGTGGAGGAGTACAAACACCTGGGTGTTCACCTCAATAAGAAACTGGACTGGTCCACAAACACACTCTATAAAAAGGGTCTATGTCGTCTCCACCTGCGGCAGCTGAGATCCTTTGGGGTGAACCGGACTCTCCTGAGGACGTTTTAGGACACTGTGGTGGCGTCTGCTATCTTTTTTGCTGTGGATTGCTGGATGGCAGAGAGGAACGGGAGGAAACTCAAACTGGTCTGGAGGGCCAGCTCTGTGCTGGACTGTCTGCTGAAGTTTATCGAGCCGGTTGGGGAGGACGGGATGTTGTCTAAGCTAACATCCATCATGGACAACACCTCCCAACCCCTGCATGAGACTGTACGAGCTCTGAGCAGCTCGTACAGCAGTGGACTTTTATACCCACAGTGTAGGAAGGAGCGCTGCTGCAGGTCATTCTTACCAGCAGCTCTCAGACTCTATAACACAGTTTAACACTGTTATCTTACTCATCACCTGTTTAATTGACGGATCCCATGTTTTTTTTATTGCTGCTACTTATTTGCAGCTTGTTTGTACACCGTTTATTTCACCAGGAGCATCCATACACCCCCCACACTTACATGTACAAATCTCTGTACATTTTTACCTGTGCATACGGTTGCTTATGCATATAAGACCACTTTGTGTCTTCCTTCTAAATGTCATATTCATCTTGCTATAAGAGCTGTGCGACGGCCAAATTTCTCATTCGTGGGATATTAAAGGTTCTCCAAAAGTCGATTCTGTTCATCTGGACGTAGCGTTTTGTGGGAGAAACGTTTCGTCACTCATCCAAGTGACTTCTTCAGTCTCAGCTGACTGCAGGTCAGATATTAAAGGTTTATTCTATTCTATGTCCAGCAGGGGGCGTTGCGCTCATTTGCTATATATTTGTGACGCATGTTTTTTTATTGGCTCAAAACGTGGTTGTTGCAGCTCCTCAAACCAATGGCCGCGGCAGGCTAAACATGAGGACACAGATGACGCGCAACAATGAACGCATAAAATACACTTCTGTACCATTTGCTCCTTTTATTCCACATGCAACTCTCTAATATACAAATCAGCGCCTGGGATTAACTATTAAACAAATGCACAGACCACAAACAAATAACTGTATCTCACCAACAACTGCACTACAATGCCAACTTACAATTTGGCCTATGGCATCAATTAGTGCACAAATATACATAAACCATCAAGTTCCAGTCAAAATACATCAAAATCATTCAAGCTGCGCTCAAGGTGCGGTCAACCGAAAGTTTTGCCTCATGCTCACCCTACCTTTCTGCTCATCAACATCAGGTGCTGTGAACAGGTGAGTGCAACCACATTTATCATCTACCACACCCATGAGACACGCCCCACACCCGTGCACCAATACAGTGAGTCCAATTAAACCAACCCACTTAGTCAAAAAAAAAAAAAGAACTCATATGGCTCCTACAGTGGTCATAAATATTTTGTACTTGTAAATCAGTTTTGTATGTGTAAAAAGGTGGAAATGACAGTCTTCATTACAAAGCTTTCTTCATTATTAGCATATTAGCATACATGTTTTTATTGAACATTTGAAGAACTAGCAAAAAAAACCCAGAAACTCTTGTAGAGGACATAAAGTCAGAGATAGAAACGACAAGGAGCAGGTGCATCTAGCACAGGTAGAGCTGCTGCAAAAACCCACAGAGCCCAACAGCCAGTGCAACAAACTCTGGATCCTTTGCTTTTAGTTAGCAGTTAGCATTAGCAGCACATCCTGCTAAACTGGAGTAGGGGGGTCATCGAAAGTCATCGATGACCGCCCCCCCCCCCCCCCCCCCACCCCACACACACACACACACACACACACACGCACAAAATTATTTTTACACATACACAAATCTTTTTTACACACACACACAAATCCTGATTTACAAGTACAAAATATTTATGACCACGTTTTGAGCCCATAGTTTTTCTGTAACCCCCCCAAACACACACACACACATTTATGATAATCAATAAAGCAAAGGCCATAACTAATGCAAACTGTATTGTATACAACTGAACAGATGGTCTGATAAACAACTGATAAAGTCCCTGTACTACACTGCGCAATAAAGGAATAATGAAGCTCCTTAATATTAGGAGAACAGAACCGCCACGTACACAGTTTCTGTTCTCTCCACAGGAAGCATCATAACTAATCAACCCACTGATTCAATCATTTGTATTCTCTGATCAGCAAATGAATGAATAAACGTCAGTAACCTCCTGGCTGGTTATGTAGGTAAAATATGTCAAGTGCTCACTAATAAAAGCAGCAGAAAACACCCGAAAAAACATGTCACCAAGTAAGAACTCGCTCAGCATAATCGAAAGCATTATTAGCACATCTCACCTGCAGAAGTAAACTCCAGGAGGAAGGCAGAGGACAAAATCCACAAGTGTAACGTAGTTATCAAAACATCCATTCCAGCGCAGATTTTCCGATCAAGCCGTTGTTTTTCTGTTTTCTATAAATGATGTTCAAAATTAGTTTTTAATCGGCTAATCTACTGATAAATTCAGATTTTTAGATAAACCTGTATCTAGAGCTAATGTTTGAAAGAAAGAAGGGAGGAAAGTGCGTCTTCCTCTTTTATCACACATCTGTCGGAAACTTGGGGAGGCTTCTAGAAAGTGTGAGGGAAAGCGGGTGGGGGCTCTGTGAAGACTCCTCCTTGTGTCTCCTCCTCCTCAGTTCTGTTCCTACAGTAAATCAGAGGTAAACTACTGATTTTAATCACACTTTTGTATTCAGCTTGTCCCAGCAGAACCAACATGACTCATTTTCTTTGACACGTATCCTGATGAGAGGAGGCAGGGAGGCTGGAGCTTCACCCAGCAATCATAGAGGGAGAGGTGGGGACAGACACACAGGACAGACCAGGGTAACATGGCTTGTTTGGGATGTGGGACGTAAGCCAGGCAGACAGGAGAGGAGAGGTGACTTCTTAGTCAGCTATGCTCCTCTTGGCAGTCCCAACCATGTATTATCTGAATGGTGATAATTATTCTCTTCAAAAGAACCCAACACATTTCTTTTCAAATATAGAAATAAAAGAAAAAACAACCTAAAACAAACAATGAAATCATTATCATTTGCTGCCCACAGCTCTGCTTGCCAACATAAGGGAAAGTAAGATGTTTTCCCTGTGAGTCACACCGCTGAACGGCTGTGTACTGCCTCTGCTATGGATGGGCAGTCAGCTAAACTCCTTCCCCACATCAAGACTCTGATGACACGATTCCCGGTTCACAGGTTTATTGACACAGGGAAAGGTGAAACTGTAACAAACAGTACAAGGCATAATCACTGTACTTATTCACCATGCACATACATAACAATGAAAATATATTAACCCAGTTTTTTTAATATGTCAACATGGAATGTTCATATGAATTACTTCCCTTTTTAACTCAAATACAAACGTCAAATTATGATTTTAACAAGTCTTGCTATAATGAATGCCTCCAATTCGTTTGTCATTCCCCTTTAACTAGCTCCGTAAGCGATTGCTAGCATAAACTGCATAAGATTGGTTTTATCATTAAACTTACAGAAAAATGAACTTACTTGAAAGAAAGTGGTCTATACATGCACATAAAATATAAAACAAGTCTATACATACCCACAATGCTACCAAAGGCATAGGATGTGTGTGGATGCCACTGGATTTATCTGGCTAAAGCCACCATGCTGCACATGCCTTCTCCTTAATTCACAGACTTACTTCCTGTTTACCGACGACATCATGTCCTATTACCGACTACAGGTTTTAAGGTGGCACCAGAGAGTTACAATTGCATATTTAAACATTTACCAAATCAAAGAAAACAGTCTACCTTAAAAACTTTTGATATCAGAACACTCCCCGCCTGGCGTGATTAACGCCACCACACTTTGTCAATGACAGTTCAACACCTAGACATCTGAAGCCAGAAGAAGTACTATTTCTGTAATGGGTCTCACAAACAATGTTTCTCCTCCTGGCTTGATGACCTTGACCTCGACCTGGCGAACTTTACCATCTTTGCTTTGGAAGGTCTGTGTTACCAGACCAAGTGGCCACTTATTTCTTTGTACTTGACTGTCCTTGAGGAGAACAACATCCCCTGGCTTAATGTTTGGGTTAGATGACTGCCACTTCCTACGTGATTGCAATGTTGGAAGGAACTGCTTGCGCCACCTGTCCCAGAAGGTGTTAGACAGGTGCTGGACTTGTCTCCACTGATGCTTGTAGAGGTCAGCGGCTCCAAACTCTCCTGGAGGAGCAGGAACACAGTTTACCTTCTGTGTTAGAAGAGCAGCTGGCGTAAGAATGAATGAGTTGTCGTGGTCAGTTGTTACAGGAACAAGAGGCCGGGCATTAATGATGCCTGCTACTTCTGCCATGAAAGTTACCAACACTTCATGGGTAAGCTTCCCCTTGAGCTGGAGGAACATGGAGTCAAGAATCCGTCTAGCCAGACCAATCATCCTTTCCCACGTTCCACCAAAGTGGGAGGCATGTGGAGGGTTGAATGTCCAAGAGCATCCTTGGGCTGACAGGTAAGACTTGACACCATTGTGGTCGATGTTAGAAGGTATCTTCAAGGACTGACAAGTACCCACAAAGTTAGTGCCTCTGTCTGATTGAATAGTTTTGACCGGCCCTCTAACTGCTAGAAACCGCCTTAATGCGTTGATAAAGCTGGATGTGTCGAGGGATTCTATGACTTCAATATGTACGGCTCTTACACTCATACATGTAAAAATCACGGCCCACCTTTTGCTGTGTGAGAGGCCTCCTCTAGTCCGGCGTGCAGAAACACTCCAAGGACCAAACACATCAAGGCCAACATTTGTGAAGGGGGGGTCTGTTGAGAGACGATCTGCCGGAAGGCTGGCCATTTTTTGGCAGCTTACTGGAGCTCTAAGTCTTCTGCATGTCACACATCGGTAGATGATGCTGCTCACTTTTCTCTTTCCACCAACTATCCAAAACCCAGCTGCACGGACAGCCCCTTCCGTAAAGAGACGCCCTTGATGGTGAACTTGTTCGTGGTACTGTCTAATGAGCAGGGTTGCAATATGATGATTCCCTGGAATAATCACAGGAGTCTTCTCACTCTGAGCAAGACTCGAATAGTGAAGACGACCTCCGACTCTTAGTAGGCCATGTGCATCAATAAAGGGATCGAGACTTTTTAGAGGACTACTTCTGGGAACCTCTTTGTGTATTATGATACATTTGATCTCCTCGCCATAAACCTCTTCTTGGACTGTTCGAATGATGATGTCTGAGGCTTGGGTGGATTCCTCAACACTAAATCCTGTCTTGCAAAGATGCCAGCCCTTACAAGGTTTGTTTGTTGTGATCATGTTGTAACAACTGGCAATATGTTTCAGATGGGCGATTGCACGAGTCAGTGACTGCCACGAAGAAAACTTGGTGAATCGTTGGGACCGAAGTTGCTTGGATGTTGTTGCAGTGCTTAATGTGGACACAAGCGGTCGGATGTCTGGATCTAAACCTGGGTCCACAAGATCAAAGGTGATGTCAGGGACGTCTTACTCTGGTTTGGACAGAAACCTGGGTCCACTAAGCCAGTTGGTGTCTTTTAAAGTGCCTGCAGCAACCGAACGTGTTGCATGGTCTGCAGGGTTCTGGTTTGTGGCCACGTAGCGCCACTGGCGTGGACTGGAGGATCTTCGAATGCGCAGGACACGATTACTTACGTACACATAAAAACGCCTGGTCTCATTACAAATGTAGCCCAGAACCACCTTACTATCTGTGTAATAAGTCACAGCATTAAGCTGAAGATCAAGTTCTGCTGAGATCAGGTCTGACAACTCAACAGCCAGTACTGCTGCACAGAGCTCTAATCTTGGGATTGTGTGCTCTGGACGAGGAGCCAGCTTGGCCTTTCCCATGACAAACCCGACATGCTGGTTTCCAGCAGTGTCTGTGACTCTAAGATATGCTACTGCAGCAATAGCTTTTGTTGAAGCTTCAGAGAAAACACACAATTCTCTGTTGACAGCTGTCGATGGTGAAGTTTCAGTGTAGGGTCTGGGTATTGTCAGACTTGACAACTCTGTCAGTGAAGCTCTCCACGAGGCCCAAGCTTCCTCCTTGTCTCGAGGTAATGGCGCATCCCAGTCACCATTCTCAGCAGTGAGCTCTCGCAGAATGGCCTTGCCTTGTATGACAACTGGTGCTACAAACCCAAGAGGGTCGTAGAGACTGTTAATGACAGATAAGACTCCCCGGCGAGTATAAGGTTTTGTCTCCTGGGAGACACTGAAGACAAAGCAATCTGTTTGAAGGTTCCAGTTGAGCCCGAGACTGCGCTGCATCGGTACTGTGTCTGCATCAAGGTCAAGATCTTTAAGGTCACTTGCATAGTCTCTTGAAGGAAAGGCTCTCATGATCTCCTTCTTGTTTGCTGCGATCTTATACAGCCTCAGGTTAGACCTGGAGAGGACATCCTGTGTCTTTTTTAACAAGTTGATAGCTGCTTTGACTGTAGGCAGAGACTTCAGTCCATCATCTACATAAAAGTCTCGCATCACAAAATGCTTTACATCAGGGTCAGCATGGAACTCACTGACCTGAATGGATTGATGCAGGCCGTAAATAGCCACTGCAGGCGAGGGGCTATTCCCGAACACGTGGACTGTCATGCGGTAGTCCACGATATCTTTGGAGAGGTCATTATCACGGAACCATAGAAACCTCAAGAAGTTTCTGTCCTCTTCTCTGACCAAGAAAGAGTAGAACATTTGTTCTATGTCTGCTGAGAATGCAACAGCTTCCTTTCTAAAGCGAATCAATACACCCAGCAGTGTGTTGTTCAGATCAGGCCCCGTCAACAGCACATCGTTGAGTGACACACCATTGAATCGAGCACTGGAGTCAAAAACTATTCTGATCTTCTTTGGTTTCTTGGGATGGTACACACCGAATGTTGGTAAATACCATCGCTCTTCCTCCTCACCCAACGGAGGAGCCAACTCTGCATGACCATTTTTGAACATCTGTTCCATGAAGCTAAGGAAGTGTTCCCTCATTTCAGGCTTCCTCTCAAAGTTGTGAATGAGAGACTTGAGACGCTTCAGTGCCTGAGGCCTGTTGTTAGGAAGCTGCTGACGTGGACTCTTGAAGGGTAAAGGGGCTACCCAGCTGTTATTTGTGTCTTTCTGTAGTCCAGCCTTCATTATTTTCATGAATGAAGCGTCCTGAATTGAAGGAGCAACTTGGTTATCCTCTTTGGTCCTCTTGAACACATTGCATCCAAGATGGTCAACATCGCAGATGGACTCTTGTTCAGGACATGTTGGAACATGGTCTGCAACCTGGATGGCGCTGTACCTTTCTTTAACACAAAACACATTAGGGCATGGGTTAAAGATAGATGGCCTTCGCAGCTCTGTGGTATTTGTATAGAGGGAGCTGATTGCTGATGGCCTATGGACACTGCCGAGACACACATTGCCCACAACAACCCACCCCAGATCTAACTTCTGAGCATAGGGCTGGTTGTGTGAACCATTCACCTGTTTGCGGACTTTATGTAGTCTGATAACGTCCCGCCCTAGGAGAAGCATGATCTGGGCATTTGGGTCCAGATCTGGGATGAGGTGTGCCAGTGACTTTAAATGTGCATGATGAATAGCGACATCAGGGGTTGGGATCTCATCCCTGTTGTTGGGAATTTCATTGCATTCTGTGAGACTGGGTAATGGAATGCGGACAGTCCCATCAAGAGATTCCACCTCATAGCCACTTGCCCTCCTACCTGATGATTCTTTTACTCCTGCACATGTTCTCAGTATGTATGGCGCACATGGGCTTTTGTCACCAAACACTTCAAAAAACTGTGAGCGAACTAACGACCTGTTACTTTGCTCATCCAAAATTGCATACAGCTTCACTGCTTTTTCTCTGTTCCCAGCTGGATATACCTTCACAAGGCATATTTTGGAACAGGATTGGTCCATCAGATCTCCCCCGCAAACCTTTGTGCATTTGGCTGTGATGTCCGATTGAGGCAAAGTTTCAACTTCCTCCCCGCCATGGTCTGGAGCAGGGTCCTTCACTTCTATCCAAGGTGCAGGCCCTGGATGTAGAGCTGTGTTGTGCCTTTCACTTTTGCACTCAGAACACTGCACTTTGACCTTGCAATCCCTAGCAAGGTGCGATGATGCTGAACAGCATTTGAAACACAAATTGTGCTCCTTCAAGAACATCTTGCGCTCATCAATCAGTTTTTCTCTGAATGCACGACATTTGTGTAATGGGTGTGGTTTCCCATGAATGGGGCATACTTTATCACAATCATCAAGCTTTGATGAGAACTTACTAGAATCAGAACTAGTTCTGGAGAATACGTCCGTTTTACAGACTGAGATTCCTCTATGCTTGTTTGGCTGCCACGCTAACTTTTCAGTCCTGGGGCTGATGTCTGTCTGAGTGATGAAGTTGAAGCTTGGATCGTTGGCAATGCTAGCCTCCCGGCTAACAAACTCTACAAAAAAGGTAAAGGGCGGATACGGCACATGCTCTCGCCACTTGTACGATGCGCCAGCTGAAGCCCACTTTTCTTGCAGACGAAAGGGGAGCTTCTGCACGATTCGGTTGACACCTCTTGCTGTGTCAAGGAATGAAAGTCCAGGTAGGTCTCCTTCATCCTTAGCTGAAAGAAGTTCCATCAGAAGATCACTCAACTTTGTTAACTTAGCATAGTCTCGATTTCCTACCTTTGGAAATGTGTCAATGCGCTTGAAGAGCGAATCCTCTATTGCCTCTGTTGAGCCGTAGGTTCTATCGGGTCTTTGCCATATCATATCCAGCCCAGCTCCTGGATGATTAACATGAATTGCTCTGATCTGCTCTGCGTGTTCTTTTGACTCCTTGCCAAGCCACTTTAAAAGAAGATCCATCTCTTCACTCACAGTCAAATCTAAGCCACTGGTTGCAGATAGAAATGAGCGTTTCCAGGCTCTGTAGTTCTGTGGCTTGTCATTAAATTGAAGTAAGCCTGTAGACACAAGTTCACGGCGTGCAAGATATCTCACAAAATCATTTGGGTTGGGGCTGCCATAGTTGGCGTTAGGAGATATGGGATAGGCTGAGGGAAATGCACCACTATAGTCATTTTGAGATCCGAGATTCTGGGTTGGAGTAGCAGAACTGTGTTCAAATCTTACTTGTCGTGGCTCGTGAACATCTTCATCCTTACAGATCTGAACTCCATGTGAGCTGGGGAACGGCTGTGATTTTATTGGCGTAACGCTTTCATGCCGCTGATGCTCTGTCTCTGATACTTTGCCTTGGTCTGCAACATACTGTTGTGTCCGTTGAATAGTTTCTAGAGGGTCGGAATCTAGTACAAGGTCACAACTACGTCTTTCACTATTGATATCAGCTGCAGCTTCTAGCACTTCTGCCTCCGCAATGGCTGCAGCAGTTTCTTTCTTATATTCTAGCATTTGCATTGAGGCTTCCAATTTAGCCTTTTCTAGTTTTAGGTTTATTTCCTCCTCAGCATAAGAAAGACAAGCCTTTGCTGCTTCTGCACGTGCTCGTGCCTTGGCTGCAGCAGACCCAGTTGATGATGCATAGGAGTGCACAGAAGGAGCGTGCGAATGCGTTTTTGGCATGGTTGTTTCTTCTGACTTGGATTGAACAATTTCTCAGCGAATTTCTGCTTAGATGTGCTAATTGTCCATTAGTTGATTGTGATAATGGTCTCCCTACCATCTGTCGGCATTTCCACGTTATCTTGCCCGCTAGGAAGTGTGGTTTCACTGTACTGCCTCTGCTATGGATGGGCAGTCAGCTAAACTCCTTCCCCACATCAAGACTCTGATGACACGATTCCCGGTTCACAGGTTTATTGACAAAGGGAAAGGTGAAACTGTAACAAACAGTACAAGGCATAATCACTGTACTTATTCACCATGCACATATATAACAATGAAAATATATTAACCCAGTTTTTTTAATATGTCAACATGGAATGTTCATATGAATTACTTCCCTTTTTAACTCAAATACAAACATCAAATTATGATTTTAACAAGTCTTGCTATAATGAATGCCTCCAATTCGTTTGTCATTCCCCTTTAGCTAGCTCCATAAGCGATTGCTAGTGTAAACTGCATAAGATTGGTTTTATCATTAAACTTACAGAAAAATGAACTTACTTGAAAGAAAGTGGTCTATACATGCACATAAAATATAAAACAAGTCTATACATACCCACAATGCTACCAAAGGCATATAATACAATATAATAGACTAAGTTTCATCATCCGAGCGACATACGATGTGCTACCTTCCCCAATAATAAATAAATGTGCAGATGTGGTTCAGAAAGGACCCATCCTGCCCCCTGTGTACAGTCCCAGCAACACTCAAGCACATCTTGGTTGGTTGTAGCACTAGCCTTACTCAGGGCAGATACATGGAGACACAACCAGGTGTCTAGCCAAGAAAGGTGAGTGCAAAAGAAAATCCATCAACACTCAACCTTTCACGAACCAAGCGGAGCGTCAGTTTTCATCAACATTTGTCCAGGAGGGAGACAAGCCGAGGACAAGCTCCCCAAACCCAGACCTGGGCCCGCTGAAGGCCGCCAGGGATTGGCAGATGCAGGTGGACTTGGATCAGAGGCTAATTTTTCCCACAGAGATCGTAACAACTACTCTGCGACCAGACCTCGTCCTTTGGTCTAACTCCCAAAAACTTGCGTACGCCATTGAGCTGACGGTACCAGGGGAGGAAGCAATTGAGCGTAAGAAGCTGCGCTATGCCAACTTGGCAGCTGAGGCAGAGGACAGAGGCTGGAAGATCAAGGTGCGCCTGGTGGAAGTGGGGTGCAGGGGCTTTGTTGCCAGTACAACAGCAAAACTGCTTAGAGAGATTGGAATCAGAGGACAGTGGGGAGGTACAGCCTGATCCAGAGGGGAGGTGTGGGCAGCCAGATCAGCGCCCCCCTTCCGGCTCTCTTCTCTGCTCTCTCCTATCTTGTCCCTTTTGTCTTACATCACCTTTTCTATCCCTTCTCAGAAGTAAGGCTCCATAAATGCTAAAGAGGTAAGTATTATTTCTCAGTTGCAGTGAATAGATAAAAATAAACTGTAGGAAACTAAACAGAAGAAAGAAGAAGAGAAATAACAATTTAACATAAACCAGTGACACACTCCAGGGCCTGATCAACCCTGGCAGGGCCTCCTTGGATGATGTGTGCTGCTGGCAAAGTTTCTGGGCTGCTTTTTCTCATAACAGCCGTCCCTCAACATCTAAAGCAATGCATTATCAGGGACTGTAACATCTAGTCCTTTTTACTGAATCTGTTAAAGAGTCAACATTCCAGTTTTAAAATTCCTTTTGTTGTTTAAGGCAGTGGGTTAGTGCATCATATTCACAGGGAAATTAAAGTCAAACAAAGAACAAAAATTAAACCAGGGAATAAGGGGTCTGAGTTCCCTTCCCAGACCCCTTAATGCCCACTCACATCCTGGGCCATCTGACCTCAGGAAATGACATGATAGGGTCGGGCCAGGTTTCACAATGAGCTCACCTGAAACCTTGACTGATTGTGACCTACACCCGTTTTTACACCTTGGCTCATGTGGTTAGGTAGAGGATCATCAGGGGGTCCTTTGTCCCTTTTTGTCCACTGCGCCTTATTGCTAAGGCTAAGCACTATGTCCCTCATAAAGATCTTGAAAAGCTCATTCATGCTTTTGTGACTTCTAAATTGGATTACTGTAATTCCCTCTACTTTGGTCTTCACTCCGCTCTCCTTCACAGACTTCAGCTGGTCCAGAATGCTGCGGCTCGCCTCCTGACTGGCACTAAAGCATGCCTCTATCACCCCAGTTCTTATTGAGTTGCATTGGTTACCCATAAAATATCGCATTGAATTTAAAATATTGTTGCTCACCTTTAAAATTATAAATAATATAGCCCCTCGTTATCTTGTCGATCTTTAGTCTATATGTCCCTGGGCGAGCCCTCAGGTCTTCAGCCCAATTACTCCTGGCTCAGCCTAGATCTAGACTTAAATCTAGGGGTGACCGTGCTTTTGCCCTGGTTGCACCGAATCTGTGGAACAACCTTCCTATCGCTATCCGTGCATCAGACTCCGTTTTATCTTTTAAATCCCGTTTAAAAACTCATTTATTGAACAAAGCTTTTCCATCTAGTTAGCGTCCCTGTTTTATATTTGGTTCAATTTCTTATTTATGTACTTTATCTGTTCTTAGTAACTTTGTTCTTATATTCCCTTTTATTGTTGTATAATTAGTGCCCTTAACCTGATGACATATGTGGTACTTTTTTAATAGTCTTTTATTTATTGTCTTAATTTTCCTGTTTTTATTGTAAAGCACTTTGGTGTACCACTGGTCTTTTAAATGTGCTATACAAATAAAGTTGTATTGTATTGTATTGTAGGGTTAAATCTGGGACTCTCCACCGTTTGACCTTAGAACTGAAGAAGCTTCTCGGATGAGAGGTGAAACGTCTTCAAGCAACTTAAAGAAGTCCAGACGCTTTTCTTTACAAGCTCTTTAGACTACGATGACCTGGATGACTGAGAACCTTCACAGACATAATCCCAAACTTCATTTTAAACTTTCCCTCTGTCCTCTTCATTCTCATTAATTCAATTTGTGGTTTTTTTTTCAGTACCAGAAATAATGGTATGTGATGGTTTTCTTGTCTAAAAGAGGAAACAACACACAGCGTTAAGGTTAAAGGTCAAAGGACAACTGCTCAATCTGCTGTTGTGGAATCCTCTGTAAAAAAAAGTTCTGCAACACAGTCAGCTGTGGTCAAGCTATTTTAATTACTGCATGCACGCAGGAGAGCCAACACACATCAAACATGACCGTTCACAGTCATGCCAGCTCTGCCCTTGGTACACCTCAGCTCCTCTCTTATACCCCCACACACTTACGTACAACAGGTTCCTGTCCCACAGGCTGTGTCTGGCCAGAGAGCAGCTCCCACTGTCTTTTCCCAGGAAGCTCCTGGCACTGGTCATCTTGGGAGCTTTGTCCTTCTGAGTAAAATAGTTAGCGGATAACGTAGTGAAACATTGTTACGCCAAGCTAAGCAGTTTCCACAGGGTCATACTGACACACACACATACTTCCTCTAAGCAAACAAAGGTTATGCCAAATCCTACAGTGAGATTGTAAACACATAACAGATGTGAGGATAAACTAAAATTTCTATAACACTAAAGCAGCCAATGAAATGTGATCGGAGTTATTCAGACAGATCAAACCACCACCTGAAATGTTGCTGACACACAGCTTCTGTATGTCTGCAGTGAACACAACAAAATGTAAAGTACTGTTTGGTGTGGTGAGGATGAAACTTATGCATAAAGGTGATCATACACAGACATACTCATTTGCATTTCTGGTTTTACTATTAGAGAGTTAATTAAACGTAAGTTACGACTTGTTAATTACATTCAGCACGTTTGTATACATTTCATTTACAGAGCGCTCTCCACACCTGTAAGCCAGTGTTTGCATTCCTGTGCTGTTGTGTTGAAGAATGACAGTAAAGATGTTTATTTAAGAGTCCTGTGTGTTCTGACTGAACATCACTGCTATCTAACCAAGGCCTATACGGGCCTGAGTGAACACAAAGCTAGCATCACCACTGACACGGACTTTCATTCCTCAATCAATAAAAAGAATGAAAAGTTTCAGAAACTCTGATCTGTCTTCTTGTTTCTGTCTCACAGGAGCAGACTACGGTGGCCCTGAGAGGCCAAAAGGACTGCAACTTCAGAAAACACTTGCAAAAAGAAAAATGCTGCAAAAAGAAAAACACTTGCAAAAAGAAAAATGCTGCAAAAAGAAAAATGCTGCAAAAAGAAAAACGCTGCAAAAAGAAAAACGCTGCAAAAAGAAAAATGCTGCAAAAGCACACACAACACAACGGAAATAGGAAAAAAGACAACGGAAATGTTTCTGGGGAAACAATAACCGGACGGACCAGTTGCACGAACCAAAACATGCTAACAAGTGCACTGGGACTGGGAGACACTTCAACGAAGTGGAAGCAGAGCGGCCAAAGAGTAAACTTTCAAAAGTAAGTTCTGAATATTATGTCACTTATTTATGTGCACATGTTTAATAACGAGGAACATTAAAACATTACTGTTGGCCACATGCCGGCAAAGTTATGTGACATTTGCGATGTTTGTACTTTCAGCGTTTACTTTGTTTTAAAGTCTTTACTTTATACGCCGTTCAATAGTCGACCTTAATCTTACAGAGAATGTGATGATTTTGTGGATAATTAAAGTCAGTCATATATCCACAAACACAGTCTGTTTGGCCTCTCAGGGCCACCTTAGCAGACTGAGCTTTAGCAGCCAAGCAACTTTATCTTTGATTCTGAGTTAGAGTTAAAGAAGTTTTACTGCCAGATGTTATCAAATATTTCGTTTTCTTACTTATTTATAAGTCAGCATATAACTAAGAAAAAGCCTGGTTTGAAAGTCTGTCTTTAAACAAAGTTGAAGGAAGTACACATCAGGCTCATTGAATGTTTTGATGATGAATAATGTCGCCACCCCCTAAAACAAAGCTCCCCTGTTGGCTGTTTGGCAGCCGTTCATCAGGTTTTCCATGAGAAGAGACATGCAGCAGCTGAGAGGTGGAGGTTTCATTTCCGTTAAAAAGTCGAGAGCCCACTCTGATATTCCTGTGTTTCTTCAAAGCAGTGGATTATTGCAACATATTTACAGCACAGACTGAAGACTTCTTATAAGCGTGAACACAGAGAACAAAAGAAAAACAACCAGGTGTCCAACTTGAAAATAATAACTAAATCTAAAAGTTTTTTTTTATCCTGATCAGAGTCTGTGCCTGTCTAGCAGTAAACTTTATGTCCCTTTACTCCTCTTTGACCCGTATCGGTCGTCTGCTGCTGTTCTTCTGATGAGTAGAAGGCAGCTGCTGGAGGATCGCTCTCTTTAAAACCAAATCCAAAGATTTCACTTATAACAGAACTAATGCTGGTGCAATTCCAATATTTGGAACATTAAGATTTATAAATCAGCTATAATGTCCTATATCAATACAAATAACACCATGTAACAGTTTTTTTCTTTTCTTTTTTAAGTCAAAAAACAGGAAACTGGACGGCGGCACATGTTGTTCACATCAAAACTCTTTGACCACAAAGTCTCACATGTATCATCACAGTTCACACACAGGAAAACAAGAAAAAATGTGTATACATTTCTAATCTATTAAATGTATATTATATTTAAATATATAATGTTTAATGTGAAATGCTGAAGTACAGAATAGTTTAGTTGTTAATTTAACTTTCAATTTGAAATGCAAAGGTCCTCACAAAGACAACAATGCTTCCTGTGCATCGTGTGACTGTTTTTGTTGTTGTTGTTTTAACAGGTCACCTCAGCATCACCTCTACATGTGTTTGTTTTGTATCCACTTTTGATGATTTTAATTTGAACTGTTCAATGTTTGATATGTCAGCTTTGTGGCACTCAGAAGCCAAAAACTGTAGATTTGATTTTGAAGTGAAATGTCCCTTTAAAACTGGTTTTATAACCGTTACCCAGAGAGTCTGAGCAGGATGTGTGTCTCACCTTCAGGTTTCCTCTGAACACATCGTCTCACCAGTACAACCAGTACAACCAGCAGAAGCCCAAATATGGAGGAAATAGACATTATCACAGAAAGAGCAGGAGAGGATCGCTGAGGAGGAGGAGGAGGAGGAGAGGGAGTCAGTGGAGTCTGATGGAGGAGGAGAGGAACCTGCAAATACTGAGAAAAAACAGCAAAAAAACAGTCTTTCTAATAAGTTTGAGTCACTTTGGGTTTAAAATCTGCAAAATAAACAAAAGCCTCACCTGTGACAGTGATCCAGCTGGATGGAGACTCTCCATGACCGCTGATGTCACACTTGTAGAGGCCTTCATCAGACCTGGAAACAGGAGGAGGATGATGTCACTGATGTGACTGAAGACGAGTCTGTCTGCAGCTAACTGCACCATGTTCTTAATAAATGTGTCCCACAGTCTCCTGGAAGAGTGAGTCAGGTTTACAGTCAGACAGGGGAAAGTTACTGACCTTAGTTTGTGGTGCAGCTCAGCAGTGAGATCAGAACTACAGAGAAATTAAACTCAGGTTAGTTCAGAGTAGAACTATGAATGTGAATATGAGAAGAACTATGTGGGAGTATTTCTAATCCAACTCAGGCAATATTTGTGTTCAATCCTGCCCACAGGTAAACTGTGTTTAACTAAAGTGCCAGATGTTTGCCGTGCTCTCGGATGCACTAATCAGTGTTTATTTACAGCTGAAGAATGTAGAGTATGACACCAACATGTGAGCACACCTCTCCTAACGCTGCCTTACAGACTGTTTATGTGCACTGAATGTGCAATTTCATTAAAATAAGAACAGAATAAATAAAAACAAATTCAACAAAAATCTCTGCTTTGAATTAAAAACAGTTGCAAACTCTGAGACACAGTTCAAAGAAATACATTCAAACACACTGGTTCTTTGGACCAGTAAGAACACACATTTGTTAAAATTAATTTAAAATTTGATTGATATCGCAGACGTAATCACTTTGTAGAGAATCTCTAAATCTGAAAAATATGTTCCATGTAATGTGAAATTTTTCTTTCCCATGCAGAACCAATCCTGCACTGCAACGGCACATCTGGACGCTTTAGCTGTTTTCTGCAGCATTCTTAACAGAAATGAAGGCAGAAATCTTCCTTTTATCTCATTTTTACTTTTACTGAGATGTATGTGATCTGAGGCCGTAAAATATGGGATAAAGTTAAATAGAAAGGACAGGTGCAGAGTTGAGATGAGCTCTTCTATGAGGACGTTCAGGTAATGGCAAACTTTTATTTTTTTTTAAATTATACAATGAAGGAGGCGTACGGGGTCAAGGGCAGACTTTCAGGAATCTTACATGCTACACAACCTCTACAGCAGTGTCCTTGAGTCATATCGGGCTTTCCTCTGAAGTCGAATACCAGTTTTGTTTGGGGTCTTTTCTGCATTCAGGAACAAGTTTCTGTTACTGCACCATCCTGCAAAAAGTCTCACACCCTCCCTGTAGTCCTTCTACATGCTGCTAGTGTCTGCATCATGTTGTTTGTGTCTGTATTGTCTGTCCACTCTGTTAACACTAGAACCACCACTGGAACGTCAAAGCTCCTGCAACTCTTTAAGAAAACCCCCCTAAAAAACCAAAGATCTCATATTTCATGACTTTTCCTAAAATGAGGTTAATCATTCAGTCATTTCACCTCATAGAAATTAATATAGAGCCACTACTTGGGCCAGGTTATTGTTTACACATGAAGGCTCCTGTAACACGAGGCAGAGCTGGCTAGATATGATTCATAAATATACAGGAGTTTGTAACTAAGCAGAGGATTTTGAGCCAGAGCAGAGCTGGTCAGAGTGGGGAGTGTGTGACTGACTGTCTGGAAACTGGGCAGGTTCCTGGCTGTATCCAAGCAGGAGAGGACTCAAATGCAGACTCATGGAGGCGAAGACAACACAGCTTTATTTGCTGGCTGGTAAAACAATACAAACTACTCTGGGAAATAATATAAACTAGACACACAAAAAGGCACTCAGGGAAACACATGAGAGTACAGAAAGAAACACAGGGCTAAAATACACTGAGGGCAAACGAGGGAATGAGACACAGCAGGGAGTAATCACAGCTGAGGAGACCAAGGGGAAGCAAAACTAGAAACATTGGCTGTATCCCAATTCAGGATCTGCAGCCTTAAAGGCCGCATTTTAAGGCCGATTACATCACAGCGACGCGACGAAGGCTGTCCCAATCCAAAGGCTGCTCGAAATGCGACCCTCAAATGCGTCCTTAATTTCCCTGAATTTTAAGGACGTGGCGGTGTAGACTTCGTGGCCCAACATATCCCAGAATGCATAGCGCGGGGGTGGGTATGGATAATTTTGCCGAAAAAAAAAACGGCAGATGAGGGGCGCCCGAAGAGTAAACTTTAAGTAAGTACTGAATATTATGTCACTTATTTATGTGTGAATGTATGCAAATAATGAAGAACATTAAAACATTACTGTTGGCCACATGTCGGCAAAGTTATGTGACATTAGTGACGTTTGTACTAACTTGGTTTTAAAGCCTTTACTTTAAAATATACGCCGTTCAATAGCTGAGCTTAATCAGAGAATGATCAAAGCTCATGTAGAAACAAACAAACAAATGAACAAAAGATTTTCTCCTTCATTTCTGTCAAACAAAGCTGTATGAAACGTTTCCAGCTGTTAGTATCATGGTTGCTAGGCAACCTGGGCAGCGCAACGGAGGCTAGATCGTCCCAGTTCACAAGCCTCGCACTTCTGGCCTTAGCGGTCTTTAAGTACGCGGCCCTTGAGGATCGTTGAGGCTGCGTGCTTTAAGGCTGCAGACCCTGAATTGGGATACAGCCGTTGCCGTGAGACGAGGGTCCTCCCTAGCTTAGCCTCTTGGTGGTGGGAAGCTGCACAGTGAAGCACTAGGTCATGTATACTTACTGCACCAGCTCTGTCTGATAACTTGTGGCTTATTAGAGTCTGCATGGTGAACACAGACATGGGGAGGACACTGTACACACTGTGTACTCCTAGTGGCAGTGCCAAGCTCAGATACATGAGGAGGGTTGTGTCAGGAATCAGACATAAAATATTTGACAAATCAAACATGTGAATCATCATGAATGAGCTCAGCACACTGGATCAGTCTGGGTTAACACTGACTGCCCCTGGTGCTGTTGTGTGTTTTCTTTAGTTTTCATGGTGTCAGAGGAAAAAGAATGAGAGAGAGAAAAAGGGTTGTTCTATTTATCTTTATGACTGCGTGTTATTGTACACACTCTGTCCTCTACATTAGAATCAATCCAGTCCTTGTAGACTGAGATGAGAGCAGTGGTGCATGTAGATGAGTAGAAAGTTAAGAAGAAAGGAGATGTGCTGCCACCTCCTGGCTGCAGTTAAAGGGTGGAAATTTTCTCTTATTCTGAATTAATCAACATTAGTTTTATTCTGCAAAAAAGTATTTCGACATGATTTTCCTTTCTACACTTAAACTTTAACTTAAGTTCTCCTAACTTTCCTATTTATCATTTTTGAATACTCTGTTAAAAATTGTGCAACATTTAACATTTTTCTCCAAGATATATAAACAAAACAAAAAAAAGATACATATGCAAATAACAAATGTTATGATTTAGAAACTAAGAGATAAAATACATATTGTAAAAGATTAATTCCACCCTGCTCTCTCTGAGTGTATCGCTCTCAAAACAAAATTAAAATACTTTTTGGCTCAATATAAGATTGTAAGAGTTAGTTATAGCTAGTTTTTGTAGTGATAATGATTAATCAGATGATCCCTGCAGCTCCAGGCGCAGCTCGCACAGAGCAGACAGGTACTCTTCATTGTCCTTGTCACAGTTCAGAGCTTTCTCATAAAACTCAGCAGCTCTCTTCCTGTCGCCCTCAGCTCTGGCCACCTGACCCAGCAGAGCGAGAGCTTCACCATTACCCCGATTCTTTGCCAGACGTCTCTCAGCGATCTGCTTCAGTTTCTGCAGGAACAAATAGAGGAACAATGAAAGATTCATTTATGTTCCAATGAACGTTTTCAGTGGGAGAAAACATTACATTATGCTTTAATTAAAAAAAGCGACATTTTGAAATTTGAACTCTGGAGGCTAAAGGATCTACCTCCCATCCTACATTTAAATAGTATAGGCACCACAGGTAAGCCCGCAGTCTGAGGTTGAATTGCTCTAATTGCTCTGATACTATTGTCATGGTGGGGTGTGCCGGTGTGAAGAAGAGGTAGACCCAGATGCAGACACGGTGAGACAGAACTAGGTTTCCAAAAATAAAGCGAGCCTTTATTGTGGCTGATGGCATGAACACCAGAGAACACTGAAACTGGGAAAACTAAGGAGACCAAGAACACTGTGTAACCTAAAAAGACTAAGAAACTCTGTGAAAGAACTATGAAGAAACTATGAACACAGAGTAACTAGGCAGGCTATGAAACAGTGACACAATAACGGAAACTATCCTAAACTAATCCTTCAAAATAAAACGGGAAACATAACGAGACCCAGACATGACTCGAACTAGACAAACAAAGAAAACTCGGACATGAAACATGACAGATAAACACATGAAGACTTAACACAGAAAACTTCACACAGGGATGAGACCAATGGGGATAAATCATGAATTAAAACTGTAACCCAGGCATGACAGAATGTAACTAGATAAACTGAAATGAAACTAGACTGAAAGGAATAACAAAAACATCAAGAAACTCAGAATACTGGGTCACATGACCCAGGACCATGACAACTATAAGGTCTTTAAGATAAGATGGGGCCTGATTACCAGCTTAAAATGTTTCTAAGAGTTTTCGGGGGACAACAGAAGGAGAAAAGCTATAGAGAGGTGTGTAAGACTGCAACTCTGGATAGTGACTTGGGGGGTTTTCATAAATTTGGCTTTTTGATATGAAAGGAGTTCAATCCACAGTGAGACAGATGCCACATCTCCTCACAAGACCTAGTGAAAGACAGTACCACTGACAGTCACCAGTAGTTTTCAAAACGTAAGTTGAAAACAGTCCTCAGTAGGGATGGGTATCGTTTAGGTTTTATCTGATACCGGTGACAAACCAGTACGGTGCCGGTGCTTAAAGAATGGAGAACACAAAATTGGTCCAAAAACCTCTCATGTTCAGCTGTTTTTTTGTAAAAAGATAACAATGTTAGCCTTTTCTGCAGCTATGGGGCATATATGGTATCATTCTTGGCTGGAAGCAGCTTAAACAATGGAAAAAACACAAACTTTGTCCAAAAACCTCTCATGTTCAGCTGTTTTCCACTTTTTCTTTGGTCATTTTAGCCTTTTTGGCCAGGGTGAAGGGAGTATCTGCCATCAAACAAGAAGACAGCCGCATGTAACTATGATGGTGTTTGCTAGTTCACCTTACATGCATTAATGTAATAACGTGGTTAGCTTACTCAACGTAAATTACACACGAACAACATGAAGCTACTCACCCAGAGAAGAACGGCTGCTGCTGCATCATCATCCTCATCATTTCTGCTACACTGGCAGGGCTCCGGGTCCGATAACAGGCACCACACCCGCAGTAGATGTGCACGGTGTGAGGTCTCGCAGCAAGCTATCAAATACGGCGCATTTGTTTCATCGGATTTGAGGTGTTACCTCCTTTGACAGTATCACCTTAAAGCACTTGTTGCAGCTGCTGAGTTTGCATCTTTTGCTGTGAAGTACAGCCAGACTTTTGACCGCTTCGCCTTGGGCATTTTTAATCTGTAGCTCTGCTCTAAAAGAACGTACGTACCTGGACCCGCCTACTATCCTCGGAAACGTAAAATGATTGGCTAGAATCTAAAGTGTATCACAGCTCAGGAAAAAAAAGCACCGAAATGTGCGCTGCTTTTCGGTCTGGTTACTACCGTTTATGTCAGAACCGGTGCCATCATGGCACCAGATACTGGTACCCATCCCTAGTCCTCAGGTACACAAGTAGGTATTGAACAAATCATTTACATCATGGGAGCTTTGATCTGAGGTTTCGCTCACATCCCATGAGTTAGTAACAACACTGAGTTTATATAACACGTAACCTTTGTTGTGTCTCTAGTGCTCACCTGAGCACACTGTCTCCAATTATATTTTTTCAGTGGTATCAGCAGCCCCTGCAGAGAGAAAACAGCAGAAAACTATCATTAAGATAAATCCATCCATACTAAGGTCATGTGGTAGATGTGAGCGGTGAAATGTTTCACATTACTGCCCCAACACCTCCACCCTCCAAACAAGGCCTGTTAGTTTTTCTTCTTTCATTGTTCTTCTTGGGTTGAAACGTGGAACATTAAGAGGCAGCTGCATGTCTAACACTGGACATGCCTCACTTTGGTGTAATTTGCCCTCTGATTTGCCCTCATTTTTTCGTCAGTGAGGACCAATCAGAGTCTGGCACCTAGAAACTTACCTTGGTATAGTGAGCGATGGCTTGAGCCTCATTTTTTTTGTGATAATGAAGAAAGTCACCGCAGCGCTGGTGAATAGTCTGACAATCCTTTTCCTCCTCCACCTCTGGTAACTTCTCCAAGCACTGCTGGAAAGCTTCCTCAGCCCTGAGAAACAAAGAGATGATGAGGAATCTACAGCCAGAGGAAAGAAAGAAGGAAGCCCTGCAGCTTAGTTTAGACGGGTACCTGCTCATATCCCCTTCCTCTGCACACAGCAGTGCAAGATCAGCCCACGCCCGGACAAAAGGTCTCTTCCTCTTCACAGATTCTTCAAGGTGACTGATACAGCAACGCCTCCACTTACGCACCTCTTCTGTGGAGCATTAAAGGATGATTTGAGTGGTGTTTATTTAAGGACCACATGCAGTATATTTCTGTGTACCTCTGTTGCTGAAGCGCCTGCGACACTCCTCAGCAATCATTTTCTGCTTGTAGCAGAGAGCCAGCTGGTAGTTGAAGGAAGATAATTGATCGCCCCTTTTCAGTCCTCGCTCAAACACAACAATAGCCTCATCCAGTCGATTCTGGAACACATTAAAAACACTAATCAGATACAAATATTCAGATCAATTTGAGGATAGAAGAAGAAAAATAACAGAAGAATGGTTTAAACTCTTAACAGCAGGCACGTGCAGGGGGGGGGGGGGGGGCTAGAGGGGCTTGAGCACCCGCCCCTTTCCTGATGGGTGCCCAAAGTGCCCTTTTGTTGAGGCAACTTTTTAAAAAAAATTTTTTTATTTTTTTTTATGTGTGTGGGCGTGCGGAGTCCTGTCTGTGCCCCTCAACAATAATATTTAACTATTAATCACAGTTTTGCTAAATAAAAGGATCTGGCTTGCATCAGTCACATGATCACATTTAACCAATGATCGCCCTTGACGGCAGAACGCGCTGGTTACGAGCCGGGAACGAGCTCACAAAGAGCACGCGCATTTTTAGCGGTCCGGAGCTACAGGAGAAACACAAATTAACTCAGAGACAGACTGATGCGACAAAACCAGTAAGTAGGTGTACAGCGTACACTGTAGTGTATAGCACACAGGAGTATTAGCTTATTACGTACACGTTGGTAAGCTGTCTTGTTGCAACTGACGAACTGAAACAAACGAGCGTGCTGTGTGTGCAACAGCGTGACAAACATTACCTGTCCTTTTATTAACTGCACAGGTAGTGCTGGTCATAGCTGCTGGCTACCTGTGTAAGGCTGTCATGGGTCTGTAGCTCTGTCACCGTTTTAGGGAACATATTTAGTTTTAAAGTAAGTTTCCGGGCTTTTCCTGCCTTTCTGGAGGGATTATATTTCACTAAAAAACGATCTAATATGCATGTCCACATAATTATGCATTATTATAATATTTTTAAAAAACACACACTGTATTTTAAAGAGCATACATTAAGAAGCAGATTATATTAGATTTATATTTTAAATAAGACAAAATTTGGATTTTACAGCAGTAAAATTATTGTATCTCTACAGTTTAAAAATGTAATAAGCTTTGCTCCTGCACAGAGTGGATCGTGAAACAAATGGAATCATCATAAATACATTATTTCATATTTATTACTTCCCCCTCCTCATTGCTTTATTATTGTAGCTCTAGTAATAAATAATAATGTAAGGATTCTGGATCAGCACCATGATGCCCATAGTATATACAGTATTCTGAAGAAGGTCTAAAACGTCACTGTGCGTGCGTGCATGTGTGTGTTTTATTTAGGTGGATTTAAAAAAAAAATATTACTCATGATATAACATTGTCCAGACATGGCTGGTAAGGACATGAGGAGGGAACAGTAGGAGCTGTGTGAGGCTACTAAAGGCAGGGCTATAACATTTTTCTGTCATCATTTTATTATAGATTAAGTGCAAGAGTTGTTAGGTGTGGATAATTAGATTATAGTTTATTGCAATAGCAAGTTGTGCCTTGTTCTCAGATAGACAGCAAGTGGAGAGTGAAATATGAAATGATGGGATGGAAGGAAGAAGAGAAGCAAAGAGTGATTCACAGGCAGAGCCTAAATTATTTCTCACAGTTTTTTGTTGCCTTATGGTTCCAAGCGCTGTCACCAATCTTTGCATTTTGTTGTTATCTCATGACACTTGTTTAATCAGCTACCATCTCTCCTATGGACTTTTTAATGTCTACAGTCTCAGATCAACACAGCCCTGCCCTCCAGCACTATCCACAGAAACCCCTCAACAGCAACATTGTACCCATCAGGTAAAACATCGGCTACGTTTGCTTTGCCTTGTTGCCCATATTAGATTCTTAATGAATGTGTGCTGTTGTTATTCAGCCTGGTTCATTGTGCCCCTTTTTAACTTTGAGCACCCGCCCCTTTAAACCTCTCTGCACTGCCCTGCTTAACAGCTATAAATGCAAACACTGGAAAAGTGATGAATTTAGAAGGAAATTCTCTCTTGTTCACACCAGCAACTTATACAAATGCATGAAAATCTATAAAAAAGAAAAAAGGTTTTAAAACTTTCCTTTTTCTTAAAGCATATAGTTCGGGCTGGATCAGGATTTCAGCTCTGCTTTTGTAGGTGATGTGGTTCTATATGCTTCATCAGGTTTTGGCCTCCAACTTGCACTGGAGCGGTTTGCAGGCAACTGTGAAGTGGCAGCAATTAGAATCTGCACCTCTAAATGAGAGGCTGTGGTACTCAGCAAGAAAAGGGTGGAGTGCCCACTCTGATTCAGGGACAAATCGCTGCCCCAAGTGGAGGAACTGAAGTGTCTCAGGGTCTTGTTCACGAGTGAGGGGAGATTGGCAGATGGATTGGTCCTGCAGCTCAGGTGATGCAGATGCTGCCCCGGTCAGATGTGGTGAAGAGAGCATAAAAGCGAAGCTCTTTATTTACCAGTTGATCTACGTCTATACCGTCACCTATGGTCACAAGGTTTGATGAGATGAGATTGCAGATACAAGGGGCAGAAATAAGGTTTGTCCAAAGGGTGGCTGGCCTCTCACTTTAAGATAGGGTGAAGAGTTTGGCCGTCCAAAAGGGGCTCAGAGCAGAGCCGCTGCTCCTCCACATTGAAATAAGTGGAAGAAGATGAATGGATGGATGGATATTCATAAATTTGAAATGTAATCAGTGTGTCTGTACTTACTATGGGAATTTTATAAAACTTCCTGTAAAACATTAATACAAATTTGCAGCAGTGGACGCCACAGTTGACTGTCTACCTCAGGTTTAATGGCTGGTTGTTCTCGTCCCTGAATCAGTACAGTATCAGGATTAAGGAGAGCAAAAACACCCAAGCTGTTCAGGATTACAAAATAGGAAAGGAAATGAAGGCCTAAAGCCAGCCAGCATCCCCAGAGATCAGAGTTGTTCTAAAAATTCCCAGGAGCCAAAAATGAACACCAAACTTTTGGAGTCATATGAAAGTCAAGGACAGGTTTTATAACCTTTAAATAAAGTGTCTTTATTGACCTGGCTGCTGTTGATGATGCTCTATTAAAAGCACAATAAACTTTTTTGCCTTCCAGTAAAAGCAAAATTAAACAATGACTTACTTTTATTCGTAAAGAAAGCAATACTGTTAAATACACCACATTTCTTCTGTGCTCAGCTGCAGTATCCAGATAAACTACATAACTATGCTACATGATTTTTTAGCAATTTAGTCATTCCTTGAGCAAAAAGTAACTATTTGAAAAACTCTGTTACATTCAGAGCATCTTTTAAGTGGAATAAACTGCCTTATGCAATTAGAGAACTAGCGACTATTCATAATTTAAAAAAAAACCAAAACATTTAAAAGCCTATTTATACAGTTCTAATAAATATTGTAAATATTGTAAGAGGGTAATGTTGTGACCTGTTTTCCACATGTATTGTGCCTCAATGCTTATATTTTTACGATTATTGTGGATGTAAGAGCCAAATTATGTGGACGTTTTGCATCTGTATTACAATCATCTTTATTGTATAATGTTTTATTATATTATACTTGATGGCTTGGGCCCCAGGAAGATTAGCAACCACTATTGTGTAAGCTGATGGGGTTTCCTTATGAATAAATAAAAAATTCTTATCATAAAACTGACCTGTTCTCCGCAAAAGAGGACAACGGCGTTGCAGGTGTTCCACTCAACGTCATGAGTCTGTACCTCAAGTGCTTTACGAAAACAGTCGATGGCTTTTGATATAGAAGACCTCGACACCTTAAAATAGGCCCAGCCTTGTTCCCCATACACCTCTGGGAGGAGACTTCCTGATGAACCAGTGGGATACTTCACCTGCAGAGGGAGAAGGAAGCGTCAGAGGTTCAACAGCAGTGATCATAACATTGGATCTGATTGGTGTACATACCAGCATGTCCTCGACTCTCTGACAGTAGCTTTGTGACTGTGCAAAGTCTCCATCATGATATTTCAGCCAGGCTATGTCTCCATACGTCACTATGAGCCGCCTCTCACTCTCATCACCGTAACTCTCCCTGATGGTCTCCTCTGATTGGTTTAAAAGTGACAGCGCTTCCTCTCGTTGATCCTGAAGATACCTGAGGACCAACAGGTCATCAACAGCTGTTCCACATCTGGTGTTTACGACACCTGACAAGAAACTGACTTGAGGGTTCAACTACACCTTGTTGATGATTAATTCAGGTTTTTATATGAGGTTCATGACTCCAGGGTTAGATAATTACTGCATCTCCACCAGAAAAACAAAAGTCCAAACAAACTTCAGGAAACAGATTTATGTAGTGAGAAAAACTGTCTTTCTTCTGGCTAATGTTAGCTCTTCTCTTCTCTAGCAGAGTCCCAGAAATAAAAGTGTTGAGATTTGAATGAGCAGAATAAATCCACTTTAGCTTTTCTTTCATCAGACAGCTCCAGAAACTGTACCTGAAATAAGCCAAGAGGCTGTAGAAGCAACCTGCTCCTTTACGCGGACTCTGATGAAACTCTATGTCAATCTCTGTTCGGGTGATCAGTTTTTTCGGGGACACGTCCAGCTTCAGATCCCAGGTGAAGTGACACTGCAACTGCTGCAGCCTGCTGAGCAGAGCGCTGCTATCTTCACTGTAAGAGAGGCACAAAGAAAAAGCTGTGAGGACCATCAGAGGGAGAGCATCAAACCAATCAATCAATGAAATCAGTGATGTGAAGTAGATCTGTGGTTTGAATCTCACACTGAGGAACCAGAAGAAACCTTAGATGTGGAGTGAGACACAAACACAGGGGGACAGCTAAGTACTATACTGTACTATACTTAGTACTTGTGGAATATTTTTGATATTGTTCTGTTAAATATTTTTGGATATGAGACCACACAATTTGTTTTTGTTTAATACATTTGATCACATGCCAGTGTTAAAATGTTTAGTTATTGATGTTAGATGTGTCATGTTTCTGCTGTGTTCAGGCAGGAGAGGACCCAAACGCAAACTCACGGGGACACGGGAAATTAACTCAAAAGCAATGCTTTATTGCAGACTCGAGGAAAGGATACAAAACTACACTTCACAGTGAGGCACACAAGGGAACACAAAGCATGAGGGACAACACAACACCGACTCAGAGAAACACAGGGCTTAGATACACTGGGAAGTAACGAGGGGAATGAGACACAGAAGGAGGGCACAGCTGGGAGAAATCAGGACTGATGAGATGAGGAAGCAAAGCAGGATACACACACATGAGACAGACCTTCAAAGTAAAACAGGAAGTACAACACTGAGACATGAACTTGCCACGGTGGAGACAGAACAACTAAGAAACACAGAGACATAAACCATAAGGCAGAGCACTCTAAGGACCAAAATACACAGACGGAAACACTAGGCATGGAGCACAAGAAACTAGATTTAAGGGAGTAACTAAAGACCAACAATGAGGACATAACTTACAACACAAAGTGACAAAAAACACAGGAAACTCAAAACACTTCATCAAAAAACCCAGGACCCTGACAAGATGCCTCAGTTGCCCAAGTTTTTTTTTTTCAGTTACCAGTGTTCATGATGTGGAATTAATATTGTTGAGTTGAGCACTGAAGTAGGCAAGCAGGAGCACGGACTCGAACACGCATGCAGGGTAGTTGTGAGCAATCAGGGCTAAAATGTGTGGATTTTGATACCCAAGTATGGGAGGTTATTAATTTTATTTCTTATTTGACTGATAGCACATTTCATTACTAAAATAATCGATACCTGCAGCACAGATTATTATTATTACATAACAGGTTTATAATTTTATAATCGCCACTTTTTCCTCTTCCTCTGATTCACAGACTCTTGGACAGTGTTACTTTGTATCCCTCTGCGTGCACCTGAGCGCCAGGTAAACTAAACTACTGCTGGATTTAAAGTCCACTCAGATGGTTCAATTTGTGATAAATGATCGATTATTTATCAAAGGTTTGGCAGACTGACCTCATGTTGGAGCAAACAGAGACCTCCTCCTCCTCAGACTCAGCAAAGTGATGACTGAACACAAAGAGTGCGTGGACTGATCTGTGAAGCTGTCACCTTTGTCACACAAACCACACACCCCTTCTCCTGCTGCCTTCAGGGCCCTGCTGAAAACAAGAAAAAGTGTCTCTCCTCTCCTCTGGTGAATTTAATGGCCATAAATATAAAGTATGTTAGGAGACGGGAGTCACACATTTGAGACAGGAGGGCTGTATCCCAATTCAGGGTCTGCAGCCTTAAAGGCCGCATTTTAAGGCCGATTACGTCATAGCGACGCGACGAAGGCTGTCCCAATTCAAAGGCTGCTCGAAATGCGGCCCTCAAATGCGTCCTTCATTTCCCTGAATTTTAAGGACGTGGCGGTGTAGACTTCGTGGCCCAACATATCCCAGAATGCATAGCGCGGCGGTGGGTGTGGATAATTTTGCCGAAAAAAAAACGGCGGATGAGGGGCGCCTGAAGAGTAAACTTTAAGTAAGTACTGAATATTACGTCACTTATTTATGTGCAAATGTTTAATAATGAAGAACATTAAAACATTCCTGTTGGCCACATGTCGGCAAAGTTATGTGACATTAGTGACGTTTGTACTAACTTGGTTTTAAAGCCTTTACTTTAAAATATACGCCGTTCAATAGCTGAGCTTAATCTTACAGAGAATGATCAAAGCTCATGTAGAAACAAACAAACAAATGAACAAAAGATTTTCTCCTTCATTTCTGTCAAACAAAGCTGTATGAAGCGTTTCCAGCTGTTAGTATCATGGTTGCTAGGCAACCTGGGCAGCGCAACGGAGGCTACACCGTCCCATTTCACAAGCCTCTCACTTCCGGCCTTAGCGGTCTTTAAGTACGCGGCCCTTGAGGATCGTTGAGGCTGCGTACTTTAAGGCTGCAGACCCTGAATTGGGATACAGCCGAGGAAAGCGTACCGACGACAAGGCTGGGCTTTATGTTTTACATGACCTCAGGAGGGGTCTTTGAAGGCACCACGAGGGAACGTTAAGTTTCGTTTCTGCATCTCAGCTGAGAGCGTCACCAAAGATCACTGATCAGCCATTGGTCTGTAAAGAAGTGATTTATCTGTGTTTTTTCTGAGGAGGAGAGGGGCTGTTTCTTTTAGCATGATGTGAGTCCACATTAGCTTCACAGCAACTTTCTGGTTTCTGAAAACCACCACAAATAATACAGATACTAACGGAGGTGGCAAAAGTACAGACAATCTGTAGTCCAGTAGTAAAAACACTCAAGTAAAAAAAATTTTTTTAAAAGGTAGAAAAAGAGGGCCAGGAGTTCAAACATGAATGAATAAAATATGATAATAATTAACTGAAACCGGAATTAATAAATAAATAGATAAACAATTAAATGTCTATTTATTTTATTGAAAACATGCAATAAAGTATTTATTTCCAGTTTTAATAAATTACATCGACATTTAATTATTTTTTCTTCTCATTTTTCCACAAGTGGACCTTTTGCTTTACTGGTCCACTGGATTGTCATCGTTTATTCAAGCTTTATTATTTATTCTTATTTCAAGTTATTACAATCAGAACGGACGGACTCGGGGACAGGAAAGAGAAATAAGAAAAGAGAAGTTGGGAGTAAAGTAAACAAAAGGAGAGAGAAAGAACAGGAGGGGAGAAGAGGGAGAGAGAGAAAATCACTAAAAATCTGCTTCGCCAACTGCTGAAAAACAAACAAGCAAAATGAAAAGAGCACACTAGGAAAACTGCAGCAACAAACAACAGAAACACAGGTAACAGTAAATAATAAATACTGAATCTCACTGAGCAACACACAAGACCAACAACACATGATATGTTTAGAGGCAGCAGTCAACCAATGTGTGTGTCTGTGAGTATTTGCTTGTACACCTCTGTGAGAGCGCTGGTATTCATAAGGTTTCTCCATGTAAGTGTCTAATAGTAGGTGTGGGGAGCCATAGCCCTGCCCCCCAGGGCATGAAGCAGGCATGGGGGAGATCCAGGCCCCAGACATTCAGAGGGCCCACAGAGCGCGAGAGCCAGAGGAGGATGACCGGAGGGGCAGCTGCACCACCCTCATGGAAAGAGCTGAGGAGAGCTGTGGTGACGTATATACGCCCAGGTGTGTGTGTATGTATGTATATCTATCTATCTATCCCCAAGGACCCCAAGAAGAGACCAGTCCCCTCCAACTACCGACCAATAACCTGCCTCAGTACTACATGGAAGCTTCTGTCAGGCATCATATCGGCTAAGATGAACAGGCACATGGGTCAACGTCATCAGGTACCCTGCTGGGGTAATAGGCTGGCCAAAGGAGGAGATAGAAGCCACTGACATAAAGACAAGAAAGCTCCTTACCATGCATGGAGGGTTTCACCCCAAGTCCAGCACCCTGAGGCTGTACGCTAAGCGGAAGGAAGGGGGTCGGGGACTGGTGAGTGTCAGCACCACAATCCAGGATGAGACAACGAACATCCAAGAATACATCACGGAGATGGCCCCAACTGACAGCGTGCTCAGTGAATACCTCAGGCAGCAGAAACCCAAGAAAGTGGAGGATGACGAGGAACCATCATGGAAGGACAGGCCCCTGCACGGTAGGTACCACCGGCAGATAGAGGACGTGGCTGATATCCAGAAATCCTACCAGTGGCTGGACAAAGCTGGACTGAAAGACAGCACGGAAGCACTAATCATGGCAGCACAAGAACAAGCTCTGAGTACAAGATCCATAGAGGCTGGGGTCTATCACACCAGGCAAGACCCCAGGTGCAGGCTGTGTAAAGATGCCCCAGAGACAATCCAGCACATAACAGCAGGGTGCAAGATGCTAGCAGGCAAGGCATACATGGAACGCCATAACCAAGTGGCCGGCATAGTGTACAGAAACATCTGTGCCGAGTATAACCTGGAAGTCCCGAGGTCAAAATGGGAAATGCCCCCAAGGGTGGTGGAGAATGACCGAGCTAAGATCCTGTGGGACTTCCAGATACAGACAGACAAAATGGTGGTGGCTAACCAACCGGACATAGTGGTGGTAGACAAACAGAAGAAGACGGCCGTAGTGATCGATGTAGCGGTTCCCAATGACAGCAATATCAGGAAGAAGGAACACGAGAAGCTGGAGAAATACCAAGGGCTCAGAGAAGAGCTCGAGAGGATGTGGAGGGTGAAGGTGACGGTGGTCCCCGTGGTAATCGGAGCACTAGGTGCGGTGACTCCCAAGTTAGGCGAGTGGCTCCAGCAGATCCCGGGAATAACATCGGAGATCTCTGTCCAGAAGAGCGCAGTCCTGGGAACAGCTAAGATACTGCGCAGGACCCTCAAGCTCCCAGGCCTCTGGTAGAGGACCCGAGCTTGAAGGATAAACCGCCCGCAGGGGCGTGCTGGGTGTTATATATATATATATATATATATATATATATATATATATATATATAACCTTTACAGTAGTTTGGCCATTTACACCATTTACACACAATAGGGGGGAAACAAAACAAGTACCAATACTAACTAAGCACAGAATAACATAACTGAACCTAAAAGCAAACAAACAAAAAATAATAATTTGAGTAGGTCCTGCTGAGCAGGCATTGTGGTTTCAAAGTCCTCAGCCCTTGGCCACGCCTTTTGGCCAGACAGGAAACAGCCACCTTCCCAAACCAGGTAACTCAAAGACATATTGATATGACATATTATATACAAACATATTAATATAACAGAAAAAAGAAAAGCCACACAATGCTATTATGTGCACGCTTCATTATATCACTGTTAGGTTTAAGTGACGACATCAATGAATTATATTACTGAAATAACTGCAAACCAAACTAATGTGGCTGATGCCATCACACCCATCCTCATGCACACATATGTAGTTACACTTGCCCAACATGGAGACAAACAGGAATAAACACATTGTACACACACTAACACTCCCAAAAGATACTCTATACACCCAGGTCCAGGAACCATCACCCCCAGAGGGGCAATCTGCCCCAGACCCAGGAGATGGTGCCCTTTTCCCTGCGATGGAGACAAGCAGGCTGCCCCCAGTCCTGCAGTAGCAGGAAGCAGTGTTGGTCAAGTTACTTGAAAAAAGTAATCAGTAACTAATTACTGATTACTTCCCCCCAAAAGTAATCATGTTACTTTACTGATTACTTATTTTCAAAAGTATTTAATTACTTAGTTACTTTTTAAAAAACACGATTTACAACCTGAATAGGTGATAAAGTGATAGATCTTTCAGCCCAATTCTACTTTTTCTGCATAATCCATCATACAAAATGTAATCAAATGGAAAAGTCTCTTTTTAAAACTTGTTTTATCAGTTTTAATCTTTTAACTTTATGCATCAAGCAATAATTTAATTATATGCAACATTCTCTGACTGGAAGAAATTTGTTTAACATTTAAACTTATTTTCTGCACATTCCAGCACATAAAATAAAATAATTTTTTTGTGTTTACACTCAGTCTTTCAAATAGATGCAAGTGAAACACAGCAGAAAATAAATAAAGTCAAAGACTAGCGGTCCTGTTGCTCTATTTTCACCTGTAAAGCAGGAGTGGGGTAGGCGGAGGGTTACCCTGGTGATGGTGTGTCATAGCGGTCAGTGGAGGAATCCTACCTCCCCTGTTTGCATTTCAGCAGAGAGGATGCTCAGTCTGTTAAAGTAGAAATGGCAAAGCTGCGACAACAAAAGAGATTTAAAGAGACGTCTGAAGGTGATAACATTCCTTAATGATTTTTGGTGAGGTTCAGATCAGCTAAAGAATAAAATAAAAGAGTGGTGTATGCTAATGTGCTGCAGCTGTTTACAGAAATGAGCTCTGTAGACTTTCAGACTGAACTTTGTTCATTCTGCTTCAGGTAAGAGACTTTTTGAATCTCTGATGTTGCATCAGCATGGGGGGGAAACTGCTTCATATAAAAAAAACCCTGTTTTATTTCCACTTCATCATTGGTTCAGTGCAGCTGTACAACTGTAAACACACACAGAATATGATTAAATAAATAATATATAATATAGGAGTGCAGGGATGTGTTTAACAGCCAGCTGCGCATCACTGGTCACACTAGTTAAACTGTGGTGTAGGTGTGTGGCTCAGCTTCAGTGAGGAGTAGATGACCGCTGGCTCTGGTGGAAGATCTGAACACAAACACACAGATTACAGAAAGTTTAGATGTCAGGAGGCAAACTGTTTCTCTTTCCACCTCTCCTCTCTGTCCTGTAATAATATTATTCCAGTCTTAATTATCACTCACACCTGATTACACCACTTTCACAGTGACACACAATGTTTTTTTTTTTAAACTGTATTTACATAAAATACTTTTCCTCTCAGACTCAGATTTCTCTCCAGTAGCTTTGGGTCTCATGTGTTTATCCCAGGCCGTTCTCACTCCCGAGGCGTAACATGAGGACGTTTTGTCACGTCCCGCGGCGTTCCTGAGGAACGCGAAAGGAGACCTTCGGCGTTCTTATGGTACACGGCGGGTTATGGCTGAAATCCAGTGCAATGACGCTCCCGCGGTAATAGATCCTAACCATAACCTTTTTCCTGATCTTAACCAGAACTTTAATGATGTTAAATAGCGTGTTTCTAAGCGATTTGAAGAAAAAGAGTGAACATGTGTAGATTGAGTCCATACGGTTCTCATATTTCCGAGGTCCTCATTCAGGAACGTGGTGGGTAGCCGAAAACGTAATATGTTGACGATTTGTCACCTAGCGTAAAATGTTACGCTTTGGGAGTGAGAACGTGTTGGTTTAACCCCTTCATATTTTTCTAATGTTATAATTTATCTTCTGTTATGTAGACAGTCTGACCTGTGGAGCTGATAACCAGCTTCATGTGACCACACTTTTGGAGCAAGTATCAAACCTGAGCAGCTGTACCTCTGTGCCTGCTGTTTGTCCTGATGGTGATTTCTCCATAACTGACGTCAGCTGTTGATGAATAAACTGCATGTGGATCAGTCTCTGCAAAACAAAACAAAGTCATGTGACTCACATGAAACTCACCATTTAGGATGAGATAAAAATGGAGTTTTCATGAATTAGAGCTGCACAGCACGTCCTCCCTTTAACCTGAGGTGACTTTAACACCTCTGCTGAGTTTACTTTTCAAAACAGGAAGTTTAATGACCACAAAGCTGCTCATGTGTTAAAACAGTGCATCGTGTAAAGAAAGCTGTTGCTAAGCCGTGAAACCAAATAATCCAAACAATATCAAACAAAAGGCTTTGGAGTAAATTTGTACCTGATCATGAGTACGGCCTCATCACAGAGCTGAACTGTTCTGTGTTCAAATGCTGCATAGAAAACCAAACTTCCCTACTACTTTACTTTATCAGTAACATACATTTGTTGCATCATGAAGAGTCTGTTATTGTAAAGTATTATAAAGTAATATTAGTTTCGATTTTGGTGGGGGTTTTTGTTCACAGTTTTACACTGTGATAGTTCTTCATTAAACTTTTCAAAGAAAATCTTGTGGATTTATTTGGATATCAAAGCGCTAACTAGCGTAAGCATTGACCTAAACATCAAGTTACACAAACTTTCAGTTCCCACAGAAGGATGCCTGAGTGGATGCTAAAAAAACAAGAGGATGAGCCGAGGGTTTGCACCAATGGTTACTTTAAAATCTGAATCATGCAAAGCTACGCTAAAAGAACACAAGAATGAAAATATACAGACGGATGTAACCAGGGCAGGTCCGGTTTAATGTGAGAAAATAAAAGGAGTTAAGAAAAAAGCTTCTGAGACTTCTTCCTGACTGTACAGAGAAAAGATTTGAAGCTTCCAAACCTCAAAGACAGACCACTAATACGTGGTAGGATGGTCAGCTCCAGTTATGGCGGCCACAAACTTCCAAATGATTCACATGTTATTGATTCAAATTTCAATAAAAAAGCAATACATTCTTCATTCTAAGAATCAACGTCCACACATAAAAGTGTTGCAGCATTTTGTCTGTTTACCAATAAAATGTTAAAATGTATTGTCATGCTATTCCTTCTAATCATTTGAAATCTGATTCAGACAGATATGACTTTGTTATTTGAAGTGAGACGACAGCTGTTTCAACATCAGTGTTTTGAAGCTTTATTTTTCAATATTCTGATTTCCTGTGGGCCTTTCTGCCTTGAAATTAATCTAGCCATAAACTTTCTGTACCTTTCGTCCTCTTTGACCCGTATCGGTCGTCTGCTGCTGTTCTTCTCACTGATGAGTAGAAGGCTGCTGCTGGAGGATCTCTATCTGCAAAACCAAATCCAAAGATTTCACTTATAACAGAACTGATACTGCTGCAATTCCAACATTTGGAACATTAAGATTTATAAATGAGCTGATAATGTTTTATAGCAATATAAATAGTAACACCATGTAAAAGGGTTTCTTTTTTTCTTTTTTAAGTCAGAAAACAGGAAACTGGACTGCGGCACATGTTCCTCACATCGAAACTCTTTGACCACAAAGTCTCATATGTAGCATCACAGTTCACACACAGGAAAACAACTAAAATGTTTACATTTCTAATGTATTAAATGTTAAATTTTTAAATATATTAAATAATGTGAAATGCTGAAGTATAAAATTGTGTACAGTTGCTAACTTAATTTAACATTGATTTAAAATGGCAAAGGTCCTCACAAAGGCAGCGACATTTCAGCAGTCATGTGACTCTTAAACCCCCCCCCCCCCCAAAAAAAAAAAAAAACCCAAAAAAAAAACATGTCACCTTAGAATCATCCCTACACGTGTTTGGTTTGTATCCACTTTTGAAATTTTAGTTTGAGTTGTTCAATGTTTCATATGTCAGCTTTGTGGCACTCAGCAGACAAAAACTGTAGATTTGATTTTGAAGTGATTTGAAATGTCCCTTTAAAATTGTTTAACACCCATTACCCAAATCTCCCAGAGTCTGACCAGAATGTGTGTCTCACCTTCAGCTTTCCTCCGAACACAGCGTCTCACCAGTAAAACCAGTACAACCAGCAGCAGCCCAAATATGGAGGGAATAGACACCATCACAGAGAGAGGAGGAGAGGATCGTTGAGGAGGAGGAGAGGAAAACGAGGAGAAGTGGATGGAGGTAGTGGAGGCTGATGAAGGAGGTGGAGAGTTGGACGAACCTAAACGAACTAAAGAGAAATGCAAATCTTTGTGGCCAGTTTGAGTCACTTTGGGTCTAATATTTTTGAAAGAAAGCTAAATTTTACCTGTGACAGTGATCCAGCTGGATGGAGACTCTCCATGACCGCTGATGTCACACTTGTAGAGGCCTTCATCAGACCTGGAAACATGCTGGATGGTCATGTGACCTGTAGGCTGCTTCCTGATGAGGGAGCCATCTTTATAGAAAGCAGCTGGGAGGTTGGAGGGAGTGGTCTTTGTTTTACAGAGCAGAGTGACGTCATCTCCCTCCATCACAGGGAGGACAGGACTCTGCAGGATCACTGATCCACCTCAACACAGAGACAAACTACAGCATTTCATCCATTTACACACAGCTTCATCAACACTAACTCCACACACTCAGCTTACCAGTGACTGTCAGGTTAACCATGTTACTGATGGGACCCTCTCTGGACTCACACCAGTAAACTCCACTGTCCAATGGAAAAACACTGTTGTTACATGAAGAACCAGTTGGTGTTCCCCACTTGTCACACTCAGCTCTGGTGTCTTTGCTTGTGTTTCTCCTCAGAGTCCATCCAGCAGAGCTGTCGTCCTCCTCACAGCTCAGAGTCACAGAATCTGCTTTAAAGAACTGAGAGCTGCTGGGACTCACAGTCAGACGAGCTGTGAGAGATTATAGATTTTTGAACAAAAACATGAAGTAAGTAAAGTAATAAGTAAAATTTTATTCATATAGCACCTTTCAAGATAAAATCATAAAGTGCTTCACAGACGCTAAAACATAAAAACAAAAATCAACCAAAAGCAAGTTTTTAGCTGATTTTTAAAAGCAATGACTGAGTCCACAGATCTCAAGCTCAGAGAACGTTCCACAGTCTGGCACTGTAATATATAAATAATTATTCCTTAACAAAGATTCTATTTGTTAAAAAAAAACAAACTATACGTTGGTAGTTTACCAAGACAACAAAATCTGCCAATTGTAGATTTTGTTGTGTTGATGTAGCTCAAGTTCAGCTCAGTTCAATCCGTCTGAAACATGCCATTTATTAAAGCTGTTTTGACCTCCATAGCAGACACATATGGGTGTAATCTGTCTCCATTCTAGCTCTAGTTTCGGTCCTTATTGCTCAGCTTGTGTTGGTTAGTTTGTCACAGAATAAATTCACTAACCTTGGTTTGTTGTGTGGCAAAGCAGAAACAATGGAACTGATGAGAAAACAAAACAATTCGTCATCTTTTAGTATTTTTTATTTATTTATTTGCTTTAAACACCAAATCTCATTTTGTATGAGGAGTGTGCTTTGGGTGAATATTGCCACTTCTCACTGCAGTCTGCATCACTGAACGGAAAGACTCAACTTTTAATTGATTCAATCAAGTTAAACTTTAAACCTCTAAAATTAACAGAAAAAGGCTGGATTAAAACACCTTAGTTGGTCACATGTACGTCTCTGTGGATTATTAAACCAAGTAAGTAATGAAAAGTAAATATATTTTGCTTTATCTCAGTGCCACTCTTTACTAGGTTTACTTCAAGAAACACATTAACATTTAAAGGCAGCACGTGTTACTTACGGAGCAGCCACAGAAGAGCTGTTTGTCCCATCGTGCCTCACAGAGGTGTGAGATTGTTGCTGTTCCACTGCAGCACTTAAACCCTCCTCCTTCCTCTCAGTAGCACCATTTAGGTGGTCTGTGGTTTCTCTGCAGTAGTTGTAGAGGAAAAGGTCTCTAACATTTTAGTTTTAAGCTGAGATATGACTCATGAGGTGTGTTAGAGCAATGAACAAAAAAGAATGAAAATACCAACAGGGTGGCTCACCTGATTTTTTTTTAAATAGAAAAACGATTTAAAGAAAAGCATCTAATAAATGCTCTATCAAATTAAAATCTGATTTTAAACCTTAAAATGTTTCTTATGGAGAGAGAGGGAGGCTGATGTTTTCAAAGCTGGTCAGAGTTTCAGAATTTTAAAGAAATGTAAAGATGATGCATTTTTTAACATCGTGAATGCATCTTAGCTCTTTTGACCTTACCTGTATGCAGAGGGAAAACAAACTCTAAGAGCAGTTACATAAAACATGTTTATTTTCCTTTCATTTCATTGTTTTTGCCTGTCAAGAAGTAGATTTTGGTACTTGGGCTTTCTTAATTATATGACCCCCTTTTAATTGCACTAAGAAATATGGTAATTGCCAAATTGCCGAGTCTGTGAGTGTTGAAGTACTGACTTTACAGTGGTCCTGGTCAAGGGTGTAGATTTGGTTTTGGCATTGGCGGGGACGGATGATGATTCAACCACCAAACCCCACCCTGTTTCTTTTTTTTCCTTTTTTGTCTTTGTTTGTTGATAAAAAAGAAGAAATATACTTGCCTACATATGCTATTCTACCTGCTTTTAAACTATTTAAAATTACAATTCATAGTGTAAAGGTCCAGTTTTGTTTATTGATCTAAGCCTGAACGGCTACGCGTAGTGTCCAGTAGAGGGCTCTGTTGCTTAGTTAGCGGCAAGCTGCACTTCCAGCTCAGACCGGTTTTTTGTGGCGCACATGTCCCAGTAGGCAGCTCTCAATGAAGCGTGAAGCAGCGTGATACCGGACTCTAGCAAAATTAACAGTTTGCAGCCCTTGGAATGCGGAGCGAGGTACATGTTTTAAGTTGTATTTGTTTTCTTACTTGATATTTTGTTGTATTTTCTGCTTTATTTGAGTTCATATTTGTAATAAGCGTCTAAGAAAATGTATTTTGTGTTTCTGTTTAGTTTTCACGGTGCATTGGCGCACCACAGCACTGTTCTGAATGAATCTTAAAGTAAAAATTACTGCACCCGTCGAGGCTCTCTATTTCTTCCTTGGTCCGGGGGACTGCTACACATAGTTTTATATGTGAATTATTAAGTATTTTAGGCTTTAGTTTACTTCAGACATATTCCATACAAATCAGGTATCATACAAACATAAAAATAGCTTCAAATACAGTCATGACAATAAAAGAATATGACTTTAAGGACTTAACAACATTACTTCAGTTACACCAACATCTCTGACACATTAGCACTAAGGGAACACTGAATGACCTGGTGGTTTTTGTCCATAAAACTACTCATCTAAGATTATCACAAAGTAAAAGATCTCTCAGCAAAATTATGCAACATTTTAGGCACTATTGCCCCGATCAAATCAGTGAGCTGGGATGTTTTACTCTAAACATGAACTACTGTTACAGCAACAGACATGGACTACTGGTGCCCCACACAACAACTCCATACCAATGACCGGATTTGGTGTGTGTTAGTAACAGGTAAATGAACTTTTTTTTTTGAGTGTGGTTGTTCTTTGCAGGTGTTTCCCGCCGGTATCCAACTCCATGGCTGTATCCCAAGGCCGCATTTTAAGGTCGATTACGTCACAGTGACGCGACGAAGGCTGTCCCAATTCAAAGGCTGCTCGAAATGCAGCGGCCGAAGAGTAAACTTTAAAAAGTAAGTTCTGAATATGACGTCACTTATTTATGTGCAAATGTTTAATAATGAAGAACATTAAAACATTACTGTTGGCCACATGTCGGCAAAGTTATGTGCCATTAGCGATGTTTGTACTAACTTGGTTTTAAAGCCTCTACTTCAAAATATACGCCGTTCAATAGTCGACATTAATCTCACAGAGAATGTGATGATTTTATGGATAATTAAAGTCAGTCATATATCCACAAACACAACAAGCTGAAAGTCAGTGATGCTGCTCGGTTTGCAGTCCTGAATATCACGGCACAAGCAGGATTCACTGCACTGTTAATGTTAGCTATGTTATATTGCTGCCTCTGTTCGGTGGTGTCGAGCCAAACGGACTTTAACGTGTGTTTGAACGAGCTGACGGTTCACTTGTTAAGCTGAAAGAAAGATGCTTTAATCACAGGAGTCACACATGTGTCCACTGTACCATCTGGGAACTCTTCTTGTTTAGCACTCGTAATAACACTAAATCCTCCTGTTTGTAGCAGTGTCTACACCTGAGACTGTCACCTGTCTGTCTGTCCTGCACTCTCTCTCTGTTTCTTTCTCTCTGATTGTGGAATAAAAGTATGAACATGTGTTTATAAGTTACACTTGTGTTTGAATCCTGCAGCTTATCACACATTTGATTTCCAAGTGTGACAACTGCAAGTGTCCAGAGTGAGGACAGAGAATAGACAGACTGTTCCCTTGCAGGTCCTCGCAAGTTTGCTGCTGCTAAAAGTAAACAAAGCTCCCTGAAAGGCTCAGCCAATCACATTGGCCATATTTGTCACATGAGGTAGGAGTCCCCACACACACGTTTAAGTATCAAAACAAACAGATTCAGACTCAGTTGGTGCAGATCAACACTTGTGCAACTTTCCTGCAGACATGTGGTCTAATGCTGTTTTCCTGTCCCTTCCGATCTTTGTAGGTTGTGGATTAGAAGGTGAGTGGTCATCATACGGTAAGATGAAAAAGACGACTGTGTTTTTTTTTTTTTTGTAAACGGGAATGTAAACATTGTAATCGTGCATGTTGCAGTGTTTGCAGGATAAAACGGAAGCAGTTGGTGCGTGTTTTAGTATGAGTGGAATAAAATGTCAGCGAGTTTAGGACATGTTTGATGTAGAATGCAAAATAACCTAGAGCAGGTGAAGCTCTGTGTGTCTTAAACATACGTGAAACAGTTTGCAGGTTTTGTTATGTAGTTTCAAACAGATGCAGTTTTTACAGTGTCATTTGAGAAGATTGTTAGACAGCTGTTTCTGCAGACTGTCAGAGAAATACATTCATGATCATAGTTTGATCTGAAGGGTTAGCTCGTCAACAACGCACAAGTTTTATTCGTCGAAACTAGTACTTCCCTGTTTTTATCAAGTGTGTGTAAACACTGCTCCTATGGCGCATACACTAGCTCCACCTCTTGTCCTCTGCTCTGTTTTTGTTATGATGTTGTCACGTTGCGCTGGCTGCGCAGACATGTGCAGGCTGCAGAGAGGGAGGGAACTCCATGTGCGGCTATCTTACAGCAGCTAATGAAAAAACAAGTTGCACTGTGGTGGCTGCGTGAAAGGAAGTGCCTACTGTGAAAACACCTCTGATTTACACAAACACAAAAACAAGCAACACAAGCAACTAGATATCTGGAGACTGTAATGATTATTGTTATTGATTATCATAGCTGTTACTTTACCTATAAAGTATTTTCAGACATTAAAGTGATATATTTGAAACGTGTTGAATGTTTGTTTTTTGGAACAGAAAAAAAATTCATGAGTATAAACGTAACAAAGTAACTGAAGCTGTTTTAACAATCAAGCAGAGGTAGCATGTTTGCTGTCTGCTCCACTCCAGCAATGGCCTCGCAGGACAGTCACTTCAAACATGATTAACTGAATATGATGCTGGACATCCTACAACCGTGTCACCTACTTGTTGTTCCTAGAGTATTTAAAAGTAGAATGGGAGGCAGAGCCTTCAGTTTTCAGACCCCTCTTCTGTGGAACCAGCTTCCAGTTTGGATCCAGGAGACAGACAGTTTCAAACTTTCCTTTTGCTAAAGCATATAGTTAGAACTGGAGCAGGTGACCCTGAATCCTCTCTTAGTTATGCTGCAATAGGTGTAGGCTGCTGGGGGGTTCCCATGATGGATTAAATGTTTCTTGTTTACATACCTTTTTTCACTCACTTTGTGTTTATTCACCTCTCTCCATATAATTGTTCTTATTTTCTGTCTCTCTTCCACAGTATGTCTTTTGTCCTGTTGCCCTCCCCCCAACCCCAGCCAGTTGTGGCAGAAGACCGCCCCTCCCTGAGCCTGGTTCTGCTGGAGGTTTCTTCCTGTTAAAAGGGAGTTTTTCCTTCCCACTGTCACTAAAGTGCTTCCTCACAGGGGGTCATCTGATTGTTGGGGTTTTCTCTCTATAAATATAAAGTCCCTTGATCTAATTGTTGTTGTGATTTCACACTATATAATTAAAATGGACTGGCTGGACCAGGTGACCCTGAATCCTCCCTTAGTTATGCTGCAATAGATGTAGGCTGCCGGGGGATTCCCATGATGCATTGAGTTTTTCCTTTCCAGTCACCTTTCTCACTCACTATGTATTAACAGACCTCTCTGCATTGAATCATACCTGTTATTAATCTCTGTCTCTCTTCCACAGCATGTCTTTATCCTGTCTTCCTTCTCTCACCCCAACCGGTCGCAGCAGATGGCCCCGCCCCTCCCTGAGCCTGGTTCTGCCGGAGGTTTCTTCCTGTTAAAAGGGAGTTTTTCCTTCCCACTGTCGCCAAAGTGCTTGCTCATAGGGGGTCATATGATTGTTGGGTTTTTCTCTGTATCTATGAAGCGCCTTGAGGCGACTTTTGTTGTGATTTGGCGCTATATAAATAAAATTGAATTGAATATAATTAAAATTAAAACTCAATAGGCATGAAACAGAATACAAAGTATTCAAAATATTTGAAAATAGCTCAACCTTTAATTTTTGCAGTAATTTTACATTTTCTGCAGAATAATAGTTTTTACTTTTAAAACTTCATGCACAATTTTCCACCAGTGAGGTGTTTTCATATTGTTTTAGTAGTTTTTTTCTTAAAGAAGAAATAAAGCACTTTTTTTTAAAACTCACTACTAGATTTCATTTGCTTCAGTTTTACACATTTATCATGCCAATTCACTGGTCTGGCTCCCCTAAGATAGAAGTGGGGTGTATGTAGCTGATGATCTAAAATGAGTGTGACATCGCTGTCCTAAAGGAATGGTTTGAAAAACTCCTCCACCATTAACCGTCACTGACAGTAAATAATATTTGGTAATGAATATTTAACTACAGAAGAAATAATAACTTTTTACAACTCTTCAGCCAGGAGGAAGCAGAAAGATGAAGACGTCCAGGTACAGTGCAGACAGGCAGCACAAAGGGTATGTTTTAATGTCCTCGAGTTTATCTTGTTAAATTCTTATTATATATATATATATATATATATATATTTGTATATAGATAGATGTTTGGGGGGCAGTTTTGCTTGGATTCGTCTTTTTTTTTCCTGCCGCTATTATTTGTTATGTTTTTTTTTTTATTGTCAAGGTGCACGTGAATGTGGATTAGCAGCGCGGCTTAGCGCCAGGAACCTGTGGTTCCAGCTGAGGGAGAAACCACGAGTTAAAGGCCAAAAATGTTTCCGAGCTGCGCAGCTCGGTAGGACAGATTTTGCTTCCCGCGGTAAGAGTTTCTCAAAGCCTGGTGTTGATTAGGCGAACGAGAATTCAAAAGGTACCGAGTATTTCTCTGCCCAAAGACATCCTCCAGTCCTTGCAAACTGTAAGCATGTATATTTTCACCTACTCTTTGTAGATGTTTGTTAGTAAATATTTTTCAAACAGTGGTTGAAATGTGATTTATTTGATCCTGAGTTACTGAAAACATCCTGCAGACCTGGAGTGTTGGCGCTCTGTATTTAATAACGATTTTTTTAAACTGTTGTTTTTTAGCTTGAAACCTCAGTTACATCTTGAAATCTGCAAGATACTCAAGTACATTTGTACAGCAAGAGCTGTCATTAAAGAAAAAGAGGCTAAAAATGCAAGAGTGGGCTTATAATGAAGGTGATTGTTCATAACTAAATGGCATGTCCCTTTTCCTCTATAATGAATTGTAACAGTTACAAGTAATTGCTGAAATAAAGTTAAACAATAAACTGGGCTACGTTTTCATTTCAGTCTTACTGCATTTATGGCAGCAGTAGATCAAAATGTTTAGCTGGTTTTAGGGATGCAACGATACCAGTTTTTTCAAACCGATACGATACCGATACTTGGATCTGAGTACTTGCCGATACAGAGTACAAAAACCGATACTTCTACCACACACACACACACACACACAAATGCAATGAATTGGAAGACAAGTTTTATTTTATTCTCTGCCGATAATAAATAATATCTTAATAAAAATGACCACAAAAAAATTTCAAGTGAAAAATAAGCACTTCTGTTAAATTATTGCAGAGTCTCCACATTGTAATTTAACAAAATATCACTGAACTATTGGCGCTGTCTCGAGCTTTCAGAATAATAAATAAACACTTCTGTTTATTTATTATATTTCATATCACAGCTCGAGTATGCTGAGAAGACGGTGCAATCCTATGTTTTCCACGACCGGCATTGGCTGTTCATCCAGAGCGATAAAATGAGTCGAGCCTCTGTTATTTTAACTGTCCGTGGATTTTCTCTTGACATTTTTCATCGCTTTTCCAAAACCTGAGTTAAAGTTGGCTGTTCCACACTGCTGACATTTTGTTTAGCCTAGCTACAGCAGCCTCCAGTTTCTCTTTTTTATCTGGAGCTGCCAGTCTCACTCGTCTAACCCTGTGCCTGTTTAGCGCGGGATGTCCCCCTAGTGGCCAATCTAAAAAACTACAACAGAAATGACAAGCCACCCTCTGATTAATGAAGTAAGTTGGTATCGGTTCATGGAATCGGTTAACTTTTACGAGTATGAGTACACACACATTTTACAGTATCGGCCCGATACCGATACCAGTATCGGTATCGGTGCATCCCTAGCTGGTTTTTTTTGGTTGTTTTTTGAGATCAATATGATTTTCTCAAAGTGTGACTCAAAGTCAGAACAGAGAAATACTTTTGGAACAGCACAGGTTATGAATGATGTCATATGATAGATATGATGTAAAAGTGTTCCCTCCTCTTCAGGGGGCTTATTGAGCTTGTGTGTGAATGTTAACAGATTTTTTATTAGAAGTCAAATAACACATCAGGCATAAAGCATACTAACCTAACAATGATAGCAGCAGGTGAGACTATAAGAACAACAGGAAAAAGAGTTCACCAGGTCCACTCTGCTAAAATCCAAATTACAGACCTTACACTGTAATCTTGCTTACAACCAGCAGGGGAAACTAATCTGGTTCACAAATGCTAGGATCAGAGTACTACAGGAAAGAAATACATTAACTCCATTTTCCACATACCTGTGAGAAATAGGTCACAGGTACTATTTATAATTGAGCCATGATTGGTAGAGATGGGCGGACTGATCCAAATATCCATAGTTCCAATTCCAGTCATGGTATTGCTATCGATATTGGTAATAGGATACTTTGTTTCTCTTCTAAGTTCAGTTGACCACTAAAAGATAGCTCAAACATACAATATGAAAAATGTCTGAACCTATTTGTGTTGGTTGTCACATCTATTTTATCCATAGCCCGTAAAACATTTACATAAGTTTACCCACAGTGCTTTAGAGAAAGGCACATTTAAATTCCAGCTCTCCAAAAAAGCCCAGTTTCACGAAATACATGAAAAGCCGAAATATCTGCTTTCTTGTGTTTAAGTAGGAAGTCAAAATTAGCGATTTAGTGGTCATTAAAATGTGTGCTCATAAATCATGACACACTGCTCTACCCTACATAAGCCATCTGTGGCGGGGCGTGGTAACAGAGAGACTGGACCTTCATCAGTTCTCACACCTCTCCTTCATAAGACCTGCCCTGAGGTTGTTGTTGTGTGTTTGAGCTTGGCAGCTGAAAAGCTGCAGCCAAGTGTGTTAGGACATCTAGCAACTGAATAAAAAGGGTAAAGTGTAAGCTATGTGGTGGGTCCATCATTCTGTTACACCCTCTTTATAGGTTACAATTATTGGTATTATAATTAGCAGTACTGGCCTTGTATTTACTTGGTGTAGGATCAGTATAAAAATTTGCAGTATTGCACAGAACTAGTGAGCCAGGGGAAGACTATCATGGATATCACTAAATTTGTTCTTCAGTGCACGTATCACTGTCCATCCTACAGAGAAGGTCTTATTAAATGAAAGTTAAAGCTTTGGCTAGTATGTAATTTTTATGTCACAAATTAGTAAAATTATAGTTTATGTTGATTTTTCTCTCCTTTTTTATATGTTTGCTTGAAAATGTATGAAAACCATAAAGGTGTGAATGCTAATGCCACCACCACTATTTTTATATGACAAAAATAGTCATAATATAAACCTCTAATTTGTAAAGTGAAAACTTTCTTAAAACTATAGCTTAGTGTTTAGAGCAACATGCACATTCTTACTGGCTTTCTTCATACATTAATCATTAAAGTCTTTGACAGAGTTGCTTGTTTTTACATCCTGTCGCAGGTTTGAGTGGCTTTGGATAGAAAGCTGTTTTGACAGAATAAGTGGAGGAGAGCTGTCATGTTCAAAAGGCTAAAGCAGTATAGCAAACAATAGCAGAGGGTTTCAAACATCAAAGGTCAGAAATATTTCAGTCAGGAAACAAAGCTTTCACAATTAAGCCAGTATATTAACACTTTGATCCACACAGTACATAAATGTGCAGTAACACATTATTGATGTTTGTTTTTTCTGTTCTCTTTGTGTTTATATCCCACAGAGCTCAAAGTGAGGCCTGGAGAAGATTCCCTTCTTCAGTGTCAGAGTCCCAGAGGTGACGTCATCATCCTGCTGGAGTGGAGAAGATCTGATCTCAAGTCAGACACCTATGTGTTCTTCTTCCGAAACCAGCGTCCATATGAAAACTACCAGCATGAGTTCTTCAAAGGCCGAGTGGAGCTGAGAGATCCAACCATGAAGGACGGAGACGTTTCAGTGATTCTGAAGAACGTCAGCACCAGCGACACGGGAACATACGAGTGTGAGATTACAGTCAGGAACACAGAAGGTGTCACAACTGAGACTAAGCACTCTGTCAACCTCACAGTCACAACCTCAGGTGAGTTTCTAGATATATATTCGACTCACAGTGTATGATCTGTGTGTGATTCTGTGTTTGTTTGTTAGGGTGTCAGCAGTGAACTACTCCCTAGCTTAGCCTCTTGGTGGTGGGAAACTGCACAGTGAACCACAAGGTCATTTATTGCACCAGCTCTGTCTGATAACTTGTTGCTTATTAGAGTCTGCATGGTGAACGTAGACATGGGGAGGACACAGTCCAGTGTACTTCTAGTGCCAGTGTCAAGCTCAGATACATGGGGAGGGTCAGGACATTTGACAAATCAAACATGTAAATCATCACAAATGAGCTCACCACACTGGATCAGTCTGGGTTAATAATGACTGCCCCTGGTGCTTTTGGCCAAAAGGGTGAAACTGTGCAACTGTTGGCCAACGACAAAGGAAGAGATGAGGGGATGGTGTGTTAGGAGGCAGTGAGAGAGAAGGAAAGGCAAGAGTGTGGAGACCTTCAAAGTAGGGACTATGATTGGTAACGATAGACAGTAGGGTGATATGATGGAGAGAAGGACAGTAGATATATTGTGTGAGACCAGGTGAAAGGAAAGCAAGGCCAGGTGCACTGGAGGTGGATTCAAACTTTTCTACTGTGGTGTAGTCAGAAAGAGAAATGGAGTAGGCACAATTGTTAATAAAGAAGTTCAAAGGTCATCCAAAGACATGATCGTAAGTCATTTCCTTAAAATAAATATGTTTAACCCTTTAAAGCGGGTCCGAGCGGGCACGCTCCATTTTGCGTAACTATTTTTAAATCCTGGTAGCTCTGCAACCACGTGAGCTAGCACAATAATTATTTTTGCATATGAAACCAGAGGAGTTGTACTTACATCTTATGACATCAGCTTGTCCTCGGTCACAGTTTCCTTCCACATATAACTTTGCAAAAACTGCATAAAAAGCACTTGCAGCAACAAAAACATAATATTCCAGAAACACGCTTTGCCGATCCGATCAGCTGTTTGTAACACTTCCTAGGTTGGAATAGATGTCAGCGCGAACTTTTGCATGTCCGCCATGACCTGCCCGAAACCGGAAGTGACGTCATTTTGCGGAAATGTAGCTTTTTTTTTTTTTTTTTTTTTACCATCAGGGCCTCATGAACCTATACTGGTGTTTTTAAAAGTTATGTTTGACTTTATGACTTTCTGTGTCGTTTCTGGGATGCTTAGGACTCATATTGCACTGCTGGAAATAGTTTATTTTGATGCATATGCTGCTTTTTGCAAATTTGCACTATTATATTTATTTTCGTTTTTCCTGCAGTGTATAAAAATTGGTGTATTTCAAAAATAAAACTATGAAGACACTCAAAATAAATTTCCTGTGGTGGGAAACTATTTTGTGCAATTTTTTTGTATTTACAGTTTTGAGGGATAAGCCTCTTAAATTTCTCTAACTAGAAATATATGTTAAAAAAAAAAAAACAATTTTAATTTTTTTGTAGTTTATTGCACTTTTTTGCAAGTTATGTAATTACTATGCACTTAATCCAGACATATTATTAAGATTTGGGCTATAATGGTTGTATTGATGTATATCAACTTGAAATGCTCCCAAAAATGGCTCCACAGCATGTAAAAATATAATATAAGCTCTGGTGGACTTGGTTCTATGGTAGGTCTTAAAGGGTTAAGAAACTCAGGAGAAGAACAAAATAAATTCACCTTAGCTGCCGTCACATGTGGGAGGTGAAAGAGTGTCAGATAGGACGAAGAGTTTGAAGCCGGAAACTGGAGCAAGTTGGGTGAGATGGAAGTAGCTTTTTGTTTTGAATCATGTCGTGTCAGTCGATAATAAATGCAGCTGCAGCAGTTTGAGAGAGAAAATAAAAACAGAAGACTTTCTGCAGCCAGTGTAGTCTTATGCTGCTACATGCTGTTCTTTGCTGTTAGCTGCTGAATATGCTGTAAAATTGTCAAGCATGGCCACAGCAGCTCTACACAACAGTTGATAGCCAAAAATCAGCAGATACAATCAATATGTATTATTCTGATTGTTCTGCATTACTCCCAGCAACTATATAACTGTTTGAAAATGTGAAAGTGGTTAGACTCCTCACACCTGTTTCTACTCTGCAGGTTTCACAAATGAAGACACCAAGGATGGAGGAGACAAGGATGGAAGAGACAGGGATAAGTTGCTTCCTGTCATAATACTTTTTGCTTTCCTTATAATAATAATAATTACTGTTATTTGCATAAGTATCCACAGGAAACAGCATAGAAATTATGTGTAGCTAACAGCAAATGTTAAACAGCTGATGTAAATGCCTGAGGTCTGCGTACTCCTGAATGATTGGAGGTTCTGCTGTTTCATAAAGATGTGAATGTGTTTGAAAAGCTGCGATTTTATTAGGACTGCGTGCAGCATCTTGCTTTTCTCACCTTTTAATCACAGATGAAACTTAAATTTCTCCGTTAGTGATCAGAAAATATCAACAAGGCTGCTGTGGATAGCACTGTGCACCCTGCACATTGTTTTATTTTATTTTGTTCAAGGCTTCCTATGCATGCCTGCTGTTAATTCAGAGTGTTAATATGAGTGATTTATTACATAATTATACAGTATGAGTTATGGGACCCTCTAGGATCCATTTAACATATGAAAAACACTGAAATCCAATGTAAATTTGGGTGACGGTTTTGACATTGAAGATCATACTTTGGCACCCAGTCCAAAGTATGATTTTGCAAAAGATTTTTACTTCCAGGAAGTAAAAATCTTATTTGCAGAGTCACCAAACCAGGACTGTCATGGCTAATGTGTGGCTTAACAAGCTGCCGTAAATAAAAGAATCAGTGGAAACGTGGAGCTTCCAGATCATTTGAAGCTGACACCAAGAACATAATCTCCTCCTGGCAGTTTTAATTTTTATCCTTTTAGGTGCATTTTAAATACAACAACAAAATTGAAATTCAAATTTGATATGAAGCCAGCAAATACAGTGCAGGTGTTTGGTTTTTGATTGTTAATAACAATAAAAAGGTGTAAAATTGTTTGCTGCAAAAAGAAAATGAAGATCAGGGAGTAAAGTTCTGCTTAAAAATGTAAATTTAGACCCTCCTACTCTCACCTGTGATGCTGATTTCGCACAGCATACATTACCATGGCGATTTACCCCAGTAAGAAGCAAACTACCTGTGTGAAACAGAAAACCCTGAAGTTACCTGAATACGCCAAAATCAGTGGTTTGTAGTGTGTTTCGTGCATTGTTATTTGAGTCTTTGTTAGTCAGTGGTTTGTTTGTTTGTCGGGATATTGCGAACCACATTTGCCCAACAAACCCTCCTGACAAATACTGAATTAAAAGTGCCAGCATTTATATGATGTATGTAGATATTTTATAAAAATCCCACAATCATGGGTTTTTGCATTTGAGTTTAACTGAGCATCAAATGATATGTAAGATTAGAGTTGTGTCACAATGTAATGTATCATGAATCAAGCTATAATGCTGCAGTAGCATCTGTATGTTTGTATGTTTGCATGTTTGAGGGGTGATGATGTACAGACTTTTTATGTTTTGCTGTGATTGTTTTAATAAAGATGTTTATATTCTTTTATCTTTTGTACATTTGTCTTAAGTGACTGTTAAAAAGCTAAAAAATGGTGTCAAAGTTATAGGGGACAAAAGGGTTTTAAACCTGACTTTGTCAAACTGTCTTCTTACCACATCTGCTCCTCACTCCTGGTGTTCAGTGGCTCATCGAGCCAACCTGTAACTGTCCCTGAGACAGTTCAATAAAGGTTTTTGTTTCGGTGTTAGATTCATGTATATTTTAGTTCATATATTTCTTGAAAAGGGTTAAAAATGTATTGAATAAGATAATAAAATTTTTTAGCATTTATTAAAAACTTGCCTAAAATATGTAATTAAAAAAAATAAAATTTTGCTAAAAGTGGATAAGTGCATAAAATATAAAGTGCTGTTCGAGGTAGATTTTGATGGTCACATGCACCAGAGTTTATCTGAGAGCACAACCGTGGCATTGTGTGTCAGAACTAGACGATACAGAGCTACAGATACAGCTGAAAGTAATGTTATTCTGCATGTGGTCCAAGAGGAACACACAGCTGCACCAACACGTTCTCACTCCCAAACCGTAACATTTTAGGCTAGGTGACAAATCGTCAACATATTACGTTTTCGGCTACCCACCACGTTCCTGAATGATGACCTCGGAAAAATGAGGAAATATGAGAACCGTCTGGACTCAATCTACACATGTTCGCTCTTTTTCTTCAAATCTCTTAGAAACACACTATTTAACATCATTAAAGTCCTGGTTAAGATCAAGAAAAAGGTTATGGTTAGGGCTAGGGATAAGGTTAGGTTTAGGGCTGGAATACAGGGCTGGAACGTCTATTACCGCGGGAGCGTCATTGCACTGGATTTCAGCCATAACCCGCCACATACCATAAGAACGCCGAAGGTCTTCTTTTGCGTTCCTCAGGAACACAAAACACGTCCCGAACGCCCTGGGACGTGACAAACGTCGGCATGTTACGCCTCGGGAGTGAGAACGGGCTTTGCATTGGCAATTAAAGGAGATTTTCAGTAATATCCTTTATTTTTGCATTTTTGTGTTCAGTGTTGTATATGGCTGGGATTCCTGTTTGTGTTCAATAACACAATAATGATGTGTTCCAGGTTTCTGTGTGAGCCAATAGGTGACTTCCAGTGTTTCTCTGTGTTTTTATGGCTAATGTATTTGCTTGTATTGGTAAATAGCCTGCAGTCAATATGAGTTATGAAGGGGTTACATTTAAAATACTTGCAGAACAAGTCGTTCCATTTATCTTTATAACTGTGTTACTTTACACACTCTGTCCTCTACATTATCGTCCTTGTAGACTGAGATAAGAGCAGTGGTACATGTAGTAGAGTAGAAAGGTGAGGATAAAGGAGAGGTGCTGCCAATAACCAAACACATGTTTGGTTATTACAGTGTGTTGAAATTATTTGTTTGCTTTTCTTTAAGGAACTAAATCTGCATGGGATGTACTGTCAGTCAATAATATCATTTTATACATTTTGAACCTGAAATAAATAAATAAATGAAAATCTGTGCATAAGAAGCATACAAATACCTGTTTATTTACAAAAAAGAAGTAATTGTTTTTTGTTTTAATAAACAGTAATTTTTATAAAACGTTATTCTTTAATTTGTTATGCAGTTAGAGATTTATCTGTGTGTGTGTGTATGTAGCAGTGCTGGTGAATGCTCAGAGACGCTCCTCCTCTGATTCACCACTCTGTTTTTATTAAATAAGATTGAAGAGCGTTTCTCACATAAATAGTAGAAGTCCATAAATAAACATCTCAATCTGAAACAGCTTCAGTTAAACTTCGTTGGTTTATTTGCTCTGACTGTGCAGAGCCATCACACAAAGGAGAGAGTACACAATTTTATCAGACAAACACTGTATTTTATGCCTGTGTGGATTGCAGCATTTTTTCATGTCATTCAGAAACAAAGTGACAGCAGTTTCAATGTGAGTCTGCTCGCAGGGCAGCTGTGTCATTATGAAGACTGAAGACTCCAGATTATATGCAAAAATGTGTGAATGTGTTTGTACAAACAGAGGGATGACTGTTACGGCCTTAGCAGGGCCTCCTCCTGAAGGTGCCTGTGTGGGCGTGTCCCACCACCTCTTCTGCCTGAGCTGCCACCTTTCCCTTTTACACAGCTGACTCTCGTCAGTAATTAAAGAGATTTAAGCCCTGTGAGTGGTTACAGCTAGTGAGCTGCTCTCTTTTTGACTGATTTTGTACTTTATTGACCAATGCTTGAGTTTTGTTTGTTCCTTTAAATGGTGATAGCGGCTTGTCCGTCTCTTTTAGTTAGTATTAATAGAAACTTTAATAAAACTCTTTAATTTAACCCTTTTGCCTCCTTGACTCCTTTTTCTCACCCGGACACTTTTTGTTACTTCCCCCTCACCGCCTGGACCCTTTTAGGGGAACGTAACAACGTACATAGAGCTCTGTTGAATGGAAGTGATGCTCTAACCAGTCTATTCAATGAAACATTGACTGTGATCAGTCTCTTCACCCAGCAGCTGAACTGCATTCCAGTCAAGTACAGATATGTTGACTGTGTACGTATCAGGACTATGAACAAATGTTTGCGTGTTTCTCCTTACTCTCCACACCGTGTGTTTTTAAACCTGTTTATACGAGCAGTGTGAGCGTTTTAAACAGACCTTTGACCTTCGTCCAAAGTTTGAGCCTTTTCTCTGCATTTAATTTAAGCATTAATATCACAGATTAACTGTTGGATCAACAAACTGCTTGCTGGGTGGGACCATCTCAGTCCGTCCTTTGTAAAACATTCAAAATGAAACTCACTCATTAACCTCAGTGTGACGTTCATATTTTTGTTTTATGCTCATAGAAAAGGAAAACTTGGTTTTATCTTAAAGTCTTGTTTAATTCAACAAATCTGTCATATTGAGCTCATGACCTACACCTGTGGTTGTTGTTTTATGTGCTCTGCTCAGACGCTTCGTTCCAGGAAGACTGGGTGTGGCAGCGAGAACCACTCCTCCACAACATTTGAGCTATAACACACAGTGAGCATTGGGGACTTTCCGCAGTGGCTCAATAAGCACCCTCAGTGCTTTTTCATACCTTTAGATTTGGAGATTATATTTAAGTTATCAGATATATTTGAAATATACTGAAGACCTTTAAATGGAGCTAAAGGAGACAGTGGAACAACTGCGTCCCTCCACGGACGATGGATTAATGGTGAGGTTTAAATTGTTTTCATTGTCACTGTTTTCCTTTTATTTTGACCTGCTTAGATCACAGTGTTAGCTTCTCAGCTCATGTGAGGCAAACAGGGACGGCTGGTTAAAGCTGGTAAACCTGAACGTTGAACCTTCAACTGAGCTCTGCTGTGAGTTTAGCTGACCTGACAGTCACAGGTAGCTACTGACCTACTGTGTCATCTAAAGACAATCAGCAAATAACAAAACAACAACTTCATAGATCAATGTTTAGGAAAAGCTGAGGCAGCAGCTGCAGTGGATGAGAAACTAAGACTCAGTTTCTCTTCACTGCTCTGTGTTACTTCACTTCAACTTCCCTCTTCTCCGTGGCTGCTCACAGAGGAACAACAGGAAACTCGACCGACCGGTGGTTTAGGCATATGTGACAAAGAGTGTGACATCATAGAGTCTGATGTGGGCAGTCTCTAACTGCTCACGACAGATGGGGAGTCCCTATAAGTGAAAACAATGGGCCAATCCAATTGCTCCTGATCAAAGCTACATATATCACATGAGGCCCGTTTAGTTTGTAAACAGTGGTTTGTGAGTTGTCTACATTAAGGACAAGTTTGGCTTTGCAGACAACACGGATTACCACTCTCCGCGATACACAGATCTTTGATGGTTTATCGAGGCAGAGAAAGTATGATGGATCTGCTCTGGGCTCTGCTGTTTGTCGGAGTACTGCAGGCGTCCGTCCATAACGGTAAACTGAGCAAATGTTCAGGCTCATGTAAATGGAGCACTTTGCGTGTTTAACCAGTGATGATGAAATGTGGTCGTAACTGTATACATACTTCTAGGGCTACCTTTTTAAAATAAATAGTTTTTATTATTATTATCATTACTATTATCATGATTGCTGTTGTTGATGATGTTAACAATATTATTAATAATATCATTATTAATAATATCATTATTAACGACGTCGTTGTTCAAAAGCAAAACATTTCACAAAACAGAGAAGCAACCACACATAAACTCAAACATCTAAGCAGCCAATGACAACTACCTCAGTCTTATCCATATTTGGCTGCAGTAGATTTGTGCCATCGAACAGTTATTATGTTTGTTGTGTAGCAAAGGCCCTATAGCTTATTGGAACTACATTACCCAGCAGACCTTGCACATATCTGACTGATGTAGTTATCTCCCAGGGTGACAGCAAAGCAGAGAGGTGCTAGGAACTACAGCGAATCCTTTATTTGTTAAAGCAGGAGTTTGACTGTGCTATGTTTACAACACTTTTATTTTGTGATATTTGTGTTGTAGTTACTTCTAGTTTACTTACCAACTACTATTTAGTAAAAATGTGAACAAGTGGGGGGGGGGGGGGGGGGGGTTTCACCCCAAAAAAAAAAAGCAAAGTGGTCACTTTAGTTTTGAACCTAAATGTTTCTATGAGTGTGATTTCAAAGCTCCAGAAGTTAGTGATTGTACTTTGATCCCTTTAACCTCTCTGCTTTGTGTCACTTTCTCTCTTTCAGACCAGAAAAACATCACAGCTGGACAGAACGTCACTCTGCCGTGTCGAGCTCGAGACAACAACATCCCCATCATAGTGGTGGAGTGGAGCAGAGATGATCTGAAGGAAGAATATGTCCTTTTGTACCGGGACGGTCACTTTCTTCCAGATGGTCAACATCCATCTTTTAAGAACCGGGTGGATCTGCAGGACAGACAGATGAAGGATGGAGACGTGTCTTTGATTCTGAAGGATGTGACGACTAATGACACTGGAACATACAAGTGTCGTGTTGCCCAGAGAAAAGCAAACCGCAGGAAGAGAGCTAATCTGAAGACTCCTCCCATCAGCATCATCTACCTGAGTGTTGTTGATCCTCCAGGTGAGTGAGTAGAGTTGAGTGTGTGTGTGATCAGAGGTGAAGCTGCTTCCTGGTTGTTGATGTTTGTTTCTAAAGATGTTGTTGATGAGACTTTGTAGAAAGCAGCTGGTCTGAGTGATGTGATCAGAGTGCAGTAGATAATGTCTGACAGCAGTTTGAAGAGGAAATGGATTCTGTTCTGTTCTTCACTCATCACCTACCTGACAGCTGACACCTCACACCTGTTTCTCACCTGCAGGTCAGACAGGAGGACACACAGAGGATGGAGGGAAGGAGGCTGGAGGAGAGAAGGATGAAGAGAAGGAGGATGGAGGGAAGGAGAATGGATCTTTTGGACTGAAAGTTGGTCTTCCAGTTGTTATTTTCCTTCTTCTTGCTGGTGGCGCCTTTGTTGGTTATTTGATCTACAGAAAATATAAACAACGTAGCCAGGACTCATATTGCCCCACCACTGAACCACAGATTGAAATGTCTGAGAGATTTCTGAGTTCTGAATCTCCTGCTGATGAACACAATGACAGAAATGACCCGGAAGAAAACACTCATCACCTACCTGACAGCTGAGGAGGCCAGGAGACCCTGGTCTGTCAGCTTTTGGTGTGACTTTTCTTTTAAACCTGAAACAATTTTTCACCTCCTCTTTGTACTGAACAAAAGCTGGTCTTAAGCTATATTTATATGATAAGGTAATGAAATGTTTCACAACTAAAATCTGACAGTTGAGCTTTCAGATTACTGCAGTACTATTTAATCTACCTCATGCTTTATAACCTGTTTATTTGCCTCATTACAAAATGTCCAACAAATGAATCTATTTACTGTCATTGTTTTTATAGAAAACAGATCAACTAGTCTGACAGGTGCCTCTTCATCACAGAGGTAACACTGTGATCAGTAAAATTAGACGTTCATTGTTATTAAATGTTCTCATTAGTTTGTTTCTGTTTCTTTATTGTATTGATACATTATTACACATAATTCTCAGTAATTATAAGAGCAGAATACAAACAGACCACGACACATTTTCAGGGATTCTCAGCTGCCAGAAGCAGATCAGAAAAGATCATAATGTTTTATATTCTGTAATTGATCACAAATGCTCAAATAATGAGGAAATAAATGATGTCAAAGTTAATTCTCAGTGTGTCATGTGTGTTATTAACAATGTCCAGGTGTTGAAACTTTTTAAATCGTTCATGTTCTTTAAAAAAAGTAAAGATCTTTTGATCTAAATTTTTATTTCAGCTCAGCCCCAACAAACTGTCTGTGTTTTCATGTTTTTCTGGTCTTGTGATATCACACTAATGTCTCACATGCTAAGTGTCTAGATTTCTACGGAGAAAGAGGATCGTACTCAGTGTGCACACTACAAAGTGACAGCTGGGCCCACACGGTTTAATTATCTACCTGGAACAGCATCAGTGATCACACTAGTCAAACTTGCTCAACAATGGCAAGGACAAAAATTTTCTCAATACAATGAATAGAACTTTTTTAGACTGTCATATTATAATTATCTGGTGAGAATAAATTGTTTATTAATAATATATTTGAGATCTCGTGCAGGTTAGACGTGTAGCCTACATGAACTTTACATCACAGGATGATTCTGTCCATTCAAAGCTGCTAATAAACCTGAATATGACCTTTAATCATGATACAGAGAAAATACAATTAAAATGTAACCTGCACAACTCCTAACAAGCCTGTGCTGTGGTTTGTGTTCAGGTTCATTAAACCCACTGTTAAGTTTGAGGAAGCAGTTTTAAGACACAACAGACATACATGCAAGTGTAATGTTTTATTCTTTTTTTGTTTTAAAACAAGCTCGTGATTCAAGTCTTTAAGAATCCAAAGAACATTTAACTGCCTGAAGGAAAAGTGTGGATGTTAAAAAGTGGTCAGATCAGTTTTAACAATGGTTTGTGTTGTCAGTTTGAACCTGTAATTTGTTTTACAAGCAGCAACTCAGTAACTCAGTAAAATGGTTTAAAAAACTAAATGTGGGATCAGGGCTGTGAGTCAACCAGTCTTATTTGAATGTTCATTGACGTATGTGTACTGTTTCCTCATCAGGCTGACTAGATATAGTTTTGAAGTTTGTTGACAACATCAGGGTGAGTAAATCTGCCTCATCAAGTTTAGTTGTGGCCTACATGAGTGCTCCAGTTAGCAGAGTTCAATGATAACTAGGTAAATAACCATAATGACATCACCTGTTAGTCCTGTTTATAAGAAACGTCTCCTAGTGTTTAAATCTGACCTTGGACTTCCAGCTTTTTCGTTTGTTATGAGCTCACTTGTTTACTCATTTTTTCTTTTGTGAACTGAAAAAAAAGTGAATCAATTCTGACAAACTGCTACAGAGTAGGCGGAGCCCAACCCTCCCCCATTTCTTGTAAAACGAAACTTACTTTCTCCATTTTCGTCCTTTCTTTATCAACTTATGTGTGACTTTCCTTCTTGTTTTCTTTGTAAATAATTGTATTTAAGGCAGGAACATTAAATCAGGCTGTTGTTGGTCCTGTTTGTGACGGCTATGCTGTATTGATTTATATTGGATGATGAACTGTGACATGGAAATCATGGTAAGCAATAAATGCTTGAGCTCATAAGATCAGTATGGCTGGACTTTCCCCATACAACAACTTTCATTCACAACAATAACATCGCGTCAGCCCATCAAACACCTCGCTGACTTCAAACCCAGGCTTAGCCTCTACATTACAGCTTTATTTTTCTCTCTTAGAGCCTTTTTCAGACTTATAATGACTCCTGTATCCCAAATATGAATTAATAATACTACAAATTCAGTGATTCAGCAAGAGATGACTCAACATTCAAACATGAAAAATAAATAAACCTTCATGACACTGCTGCATCACACCTGCTTATGAAGCATATGAGTGGATCAGAGTACAGTTGTTCACGGGCTTGTTTGTTTTCTCCTATTCTGAGGTTTCCTCCATGATTTATGACTTATTAAAGCATTTTAACCTTTGATACTGTTTCACCTGATTTCAATGTTGAACCTGAAATAAATAAATACATGAAAATTTGTGCATAGGAACCATACCTAGCATGGTTTAATTGTTTAATTACTTATGCAGTTAGACATTTTTCTGAGAACAATAATGGTTGGCAGTGCGTCTAAATAAACCCAGCGTCATGCTGAAACCTCAGCGCTGGTTCAGCTGCTTGTTATCACCAACTTTGTTTAAAGTGTTATCAGCCAAATGATGTAGTTTTGTAATGACTGAGAATAAAACACAAACACCAACACAAATGCAGCATTTTATTCGTGTCATTCAGAAACAAAGTGACAGCAGTTTGAATGTGAGTCTGTTTGCACGGCAGCTGTGTTATTATGAAGACTGGATTTCCATTTCTTATCCATTTACTAAATGAAACTTTTCCTTTGTAGAGACGATAGAGAAGTGAATGAACTCAACAAGGGCAGTAATTGGCCTGTATATGTTCTAGTTGTTCCAACATAAACTGAGCAACAGTGTAGAAACTCCCTGCAGGATGTGAATGAAAGCAGACACTGCATTAGAGCACGTGTGTGTAACGCAGCGATTATTTGAATTATTTGAATTTCACCTAAACACTCCCACAGTAACAGCTTGCCCGGCTTCAGCTCCTGTATATTAATCCAGGAACAAGCTTTTGTTCTATATCTGCTCTGACAAATGAAGCTCATACATTTATATAGAGAGGAGGAGAGATGCAGTGAAAGGAGAGATTAGATCTAAACAGGACAACCAAACTACAAGTCAGTCATTGCCAACATGTTTTGTTATGAAACATCATGAACTCTCAAGGGTTTCTAAGAAATGGTTGAACTGCATTCCAGTCACACGAACAAATGCAGCAGATTCCCCCATGAATGGAAATCTACCCTCACGACACACGTGTGTGTTAGATTACAACTTCTTATTATTCCTTCAGATACACACATGCATTGTGTACATTGTGTGGTTCAGGTGGATTACATTATTAAATCATCATTAAATCTTCATTATAAGTAATTAAATTATCTTCAGTTACAATCACAAATATTTTCCCAACTGAAAGCACCCCCTGCACACACACAAACAAACAAACACACACACACACACACACACACGAACTTCGTTCTTATAAAAACAAAACTTAATGTTTTACTTTCTATTTCTCGCATTTTTCTTTTTTCAAAAAATCATTAGAACTTATAATAACCAATAAAAACTTCTGAATCCCAAACAGCTTAATTTATACTTGTTTGCTGTGATCTCATCTCACAGAATCCTGAATCAGAGACTCAATTAAACAGGAAACACGGAGAAAGTGTACACAAGTAACAAGAGAGCAGAAACTTTGCATCCACATGTGAAAGTCAAGTGAGGTAGAAGAACAGGCCCTTTACTCATATCTGAGGTACTGATTTGACAAGTAATTTAGTTATAGTGTTTAAATGTAAATTAACGCTTGTCCACTCCTCAAATTTACACATAGATGTGATCACAGAAACAACAGCAGCTCGTCTTTCTGCAGCAGCTGAGGTGGTTTGATATAGTCACTTCTATTGATGTTATTCTGTGTGTCTGTATCACAACCTGGTACACCAACACCACAAAGCTCTATGGAGGAGGGTTAGATCACAACGTATCACCTGTCTGAACTGCCAGTCATTCGGGACAGCAGTGGAGGCATGGCGGGGGTATGGACTGATTTTACCCATGTGTGGCTGATGCCATCACACCCATCCTCATGCACTCATATGCAGTTACACTTGCTCAGCATGGAGACAAACACAAATAAACACTGTACACACACTAACACTCCCAAAACATACTCTATACCCCCAGGCCAGGAACCATCACCCCCACAGGGGCAATCTGCCCCAGACCCAGGAGATGGTGCCTTTTGCCCTGCGATGGAGACAAGCAGGTTTCCTCCTGTCCTGCAGTAGCAGGGAGGCCCAGCATCCCAGACCTCGACAGCCAACTCCTTCTCCCGGTCCCCCACCCCCAATGGTGAGCAGAGAACCTATACCCTATACCTCCCTCTGCCCACTCATATGTAGTGTTGCTGCGTGCTGTTCTGAGTGCTTTTAGAACCCAGGAGTTTCATGGTCTGGGTGGTTTTCCACAGCATCGGCTCCTCCCCACTGGGTGGAGTCGTTGTTGTTCCTCACCTGATGGCAATCATACCGGCAGTATTTATGACCTGCTCACTCAACTGGTCTTCGCCAGATTATCTGCCAACTTTACATCTGAAACCCACCTACCAAGCTCTCCTGGATACAAGTTTGCAGCCGCCGGTAATCTCTCCCTTTTTTGGAACTGCCAGTCTCTCCTGCCTGCCTCCCTGCATTGCACGCAGCACCCACCTGCAAGCTTTGCCCTGGCCAGCCACAGTTTCCCCTGCCCAGTCCCTGCACCCAGTTATCCCTGCCATCTAGTCATAGTTATAGTCATAGTATTTTCTCTCGCCTCAGACGTCTAGTTTATGTTCCTTTCTGTTAGCCTCTGAGCATTGTGAATAAAGACTCTTTTCGTTACACCGCACCTCTGGCCTCCGGGTTTGAAACTGCACTTGAGTCCATCCCATTTCCACGGGCCACTGTGCCATGACAACGAGGGGGCATGGTGCTTTCTGCCAGAGAGCAGCGGGTTCAGCACGACCTCTCAATGTCCACCCAGGGGGCGAGGTTAATGCTGCTTGAGGAGAAACCATTGCTGTGGCCTGACACTGACACTAACATGTCCACACGTTGCTAACTTTTGTGTTCTTTAGTTTTCACCGTGTCTGAAGAGTGACACAGAGAGAAAAATAAAACTTCTGAATACAAGTACGAGTATGATGTGTAGCCATAGTTTTGTTAGTGTATAATGACATCAGCACAGAAAAACAAAAAGAGAAAGAGGAGCATTGTGTAGAGTTACTTTACAGCTGTGAGTGAAAAGTAAAAGTCTCAGTAATTTTGTGGTTATTTGACCTTCCTCATCCAAATAAAACAAATACATTTGAGATGTGGTTCCCCCTCCTTCCTCTAGAGGTCGCCTGAACTCACCAGAGCACTTCTAACTGCCAAGTCTGGTTTGCTTCATTTTGTTTGTTTTTTCATTCCTGACGTGTTTTTTGTTAGTTTTTGTGTTTGTTTTGTTCTTGCTTGTGTTCAGTGTTGTATATGGATTCCTGTTTGTGTACAATAACACAATAACGATGTGTTGCAGGTTTCTCTGTGTTTTTAAGCCTAATATCTTTACTTACTAGTCGTTCCATTTATCTTTATGACTGTGTGTCACTGTACACACTCTGTCCTCTACACTATAATCAATCGTCCTTGTAGACTGAGATAAGAGCAGTGGTGCATGTAGTAGAAAGGTGAGGATAAAAGATGTGCTGCCACCTCCTGGCTGTAGTTGAAAGCTCGACATTTTATTTTCTTATTCTCATAAATTAATCAACATTATTTATGTTCTACAGAAAAAAAAACATGTTTAGAATATAAAAAGAAAGTGTTGTCTATAAATTTATTCACTTAAACTTTAATTTGAGTTTTCCTAACTTTCTTTTTTATCATAAAGGTTTGTTTTCTTATGTGACAACCACCACTCTTGAACTTTGACAGTAAATTATCAGCAGCTGTTTTTACCCTCTGATGTCTCCAGTCATAAACCTGTGATATCAGAACATGTCGTTCTTGTTTTTTAAATACTGTTCGCTTAAAAACTGTGCAACACTTGACAATTTTTCTCCAAGACATATAACCAAAAATAAAAAATTACATATGCATTATCTTTTAATGCGTATAGAGATGATGGCAAGCACAAGTGAAGTGAGGCACTGTTCCTGTTGGTCAGTAAACAGTCAGCAGCTGCATTTTATGGAGTTCACCTTGATTCTCTTCATAACACGTTAAGTCTTCTTAAAGAGGAAATTCTTTGTTTGCTGTAACAGAACCACAAATGTTTCACTCCATATTTAATTTCTTCCATTTTATTGTCTTTCCTGTCTTATCTGTGTTTTCCACATTCCACTGAAAGTGGCTAACCGCTGACTGAAAGTGAAGGAGTCATGCTGACAGTGAAAGTAGGAACAACCAGGAACACTTTTCCTCCGTTTAAAAACCAGGCACAGATAAAAGTTTGTCAGTCAGGACTTTGAATGGAAATCTGTGCCAACTAGAAATGTATCCAGATGATACATGGACACAGCAACAGGGTCAAAGTGGTTCAGCTCAAACCGAAGAGCAGAAAAACAACAAAGTCTGAAGTAGAAGTGTTGGAGAAGTTCAACCCGCCTCTAACAGCACACTCAATGAGCACCAGCTGATCATGTTTTAGCTATCATAAACTTTATTTTAAATTATTTAAATCTAACATCAGTTATAAGGTTCATACAGACAACTCACTGTCTGTTATACTGACAGGTTAAATTTGTAAAATCACAGGAGAATCCACAACTTTACTGCTCCACACATCATCCAAAACCCCCAGAAATTTGTTCTGTGATCATATAAACATATCAAAGCTGCACCATGGGAAAATACAGATTACTGCCATTTTTTTAAGTACAGTGAAGTACACACATCACTGTTTAATATGCATAAACACTGTGACACTAAGTATTTGTACATCATTACTTCCAACCTCTTGCATTTAATGAAGTGAGAAATCAATTGAAATGAGTGTTGAAACACTTGATCCAAGTACTTTATTATGTCAAATAAACTCAAAATGTCTCTACTTCTTTCTCACTTTAAGGGAAAATATCTTAAAACAAGAGCAACTGAGCAAGAATGTTATTGAGGGATTTTCTTATATTAAACCAAGACAAAGCCTTTACACTACATGAATTAAAGCACATATACAACAACCTTTATTTGAGCACTGATCACATGAAACTGCAAAAGAAGATGAACTAACTAAGAATACATATTGTAAAAGATTAATTGCATCCCGCTCTCTCTGAGTGTATCACTCTCAAAACAAGATAAGAAATTATTTTTGGCTCGATATAAGATTGTAAGAGTTAGTTATAGCCAGTTTTTGCAGTGATGGTGATTAATCAGATGATCCCTGCAGCTCCAGGCGCAGCTCACACAGAGCAGACAGATACTCTTCATTATCCTTGTCACAGTTCAGAGCTTCTTCATAAAACAAAGCAGCTTCCTTCCTGTCGCCCTCAGCTCTGGCCACCTGACCCAGCAGAGCGAGAGCTTCACCATCACCTGGATTCCTTGACAGACGTTTCTTAGCGATCTGCTTCAGTTTCTGCAGGAACAAATAGAGGAACAATGAAAGATTAATTTATGTTCCAAATAAGTAGATTCTGTTCATCTGGATGTAACGTTTTCAGTGGGAGAAAACATTATGGCCTTTATGCTTTTTTTTTGTTGTTGAAAAAACGTTTTAAAGGATTTTTAGAAATGAGAGGTGTGCCATCCAAAGTGTGATGGATGCCACATCTCCTCACATGACCTAGTAAAAGTAAAAGACAGAACCACTGACAGTCACCAGTAGTTTTCAAGTTGAAGTTGAAAACAGTGAAAACAGTCCTCAGGTGCACAAGTAGGTGGTATTGAACAAAACATTTAAATCAAGCCTTTATGTCTCTAGTGCTCACCTGAGCACACTGTCTCCACTCATATTTTTTCAGTGGTATCAGCAGCCCCTGCAGAGAGAAAACAGCAGAAAACTATCATTAAGATGAATCCATCCATACTAAGGTCATGTGGTAGATGTGAGCGGTGAAATGTTTCACATTACTGCCCCGACACCTCCACCCTCCAAACAAGGCCTGTTAGTGTTTCTTCTTTCATTGTTCTTCTTGGGTTGAAACTAGAGATGGCATAATACCTCTTTTTTATGTCCGATACCAATATAAATTTGAAAATCTGCTGAAACCGATATGAATCCGATATTGTCTATTTTAAAATCAAGAAAGTTGTTTTTTAAATATTTGCACAAGTTCCTACTCAAGTTTAAAAAGCCAAAACACCAAAGCTATTCTATTGGATGCAAAAAACACTGCACCCAAAATACTTCAGTTCAGCAATACTGATCTTTTTACTTAAACTTTTAGCAGAACTTTAAAGTATTTAAAGTAATATTGAAAAGTAATTTAAAATGCAATTTTATGTAGATTTCAACAACTCTTTGGTTCTGAAAAAAAGAAGTGCAATATCAGCGCAAAATAATTCAAGAGCTCAAAAAAAAAACAGGTTGTAGAATGAACCCTTTTATACTTAAAGCTGAACATAAATACACATCCATCCTTCCTTACATCCATCTTTTATCAAGATGGATGTCAGTGTAACTAGTTTCTGTCACATTTAACCTGAGATTGACTTTTGTGTCATTTCTATACAAAACTTAACACACGTATGAAAAAAAGTTTTTTCATTATATTTTGGTGTTTTGTTTTTTTCGAACTGTTTAGCCTGCAACACAGTTCTTTTCAAACTAAAACTCGAGTCCATTGTACGGTCAGAATTAGCAACAACAGATGTCCCCAGCTTCATATATCGGTTGTTAAGCTAAACGTAGGAATGCTTTACAAACATTCAGAGATGAACTTACATACTTGCTTTACTTTTCTAGGATAGCTTGCTTGGAGATGAAATGCTGGTTTGTCAGCACGTAACGAGGCTCCAAATGCTTTCAGTGTGAAGTGACTCCAGACCACCGACAGGTCTTGTACACAACAGCCGCTCTATCACATGACGGATGATCTGATATCCTCGTGTTGGTGTTGTTCCCAGATCATCATGAAAATGTTGTTCCAGGTTCAACATTGCAAGTGACCAATCACATTATTGTGATGTTATTCTTTTGCGCACCAACCCAATCGTGCATTTATGAAATTCCAATGTTGCAAGGACAATATCAATTCTGCTTAGCGTTTATTAAAGGGTTAGGGTTAGGGTCCGTTGATCGGCGGACAAAGGCGGTTTCTCGCAGCTTAAGTACAGTTTTTTGTTTTACGCCGGTTTTTCCCGAAGTCGCAAAAGTATGACATCACAACATTCTGATTGGTCACTTGCAATGTTGATCCTGGAACAACCTTTAGTATGATGATCTGGGAACAACACCAACACGACGATATCAGATCGTGCATCACATGACACATACTTCTCCAACGTGGTAAGGTGACCACCTGGGTTACGCCATGTCGCAGGTTTTGTGATATTTGATGGATTGGGTTACATTTTTAATTTCTACCCAATATCCGGTCCAGTAATTTAGGTCAGGATCACACTGATACCAATACTGTATTTTAGATCCGTCCATCCTTAGTTGAACCGTGGAACATTAAGAGGCAGCTGCATGTCTAACACTGTACATGCAGCTGCCTCACTTTGGTGTAATTTGCCCTCTGATGAATCAGCTACCTGTCACCGTCACTTTTTTGTCAGTGAGGACCAATCAGAGTCTGGCACCTAGAAACTTACCTTGGTATAGTGAGCGATGGCTTGAGCCTCGTTTTTTGTGTGATAATGATGAAAGTCACCGTAGTACTGATGGATAATCTGACAATCTCTTTTCTCCTTCAACTCTGGTAACTCCTCCAAGAGCTTCTCCAAGTGCTGGAAAGCCTCCTCAGCCCTGAGAAACAACGAGATGATGAGGAATTTACAGCCAGAGGAAAGAAAGAAGGAAGCCCTGCAGCTTTGTTTAGACGGGTACCTGCTCATATCCCCTTCCTCTGCATACAGCAGTGCAAGATCAGCCCACGCCCGGACAAAAGGTCTCTTCCTCTTCACAGATTCTTCAAGGTGACTGATACAAATACGCCTCCACTTACGCACCTCTTCTGTGGAGCATTAAAGGATGATTTGAGTTGTGTTGATTAAAGGATAACATGCAGTATATTTCTGTGTACCTATGTTGCTGAAGGGCCTGCGGCGCTGTTCAGCAATTTTCTTCTGCTTGTAGCAGAGAGCCAGCTGGTAGTTGAAGGAAGGTAATTGATCGCCCCTTCTCAGGCCTCGCTTAAGCACAACAATAGCCTCATTCAGTCGATTCTGGAACACATTTAAAAACACTAATCAGATACAAATATATGTAGAGAGAGAGGCTACGCCCACGCTTGAAGCCACTGAGGTGTCTGTTGGCGGGGTGAATGAACTTGTGAAACTTGCTACAGTTCAATAACTCCAGCCGTACCTATCTTGTTTTTTAGAATTGTTATTCCAAAGCCATTTAATGTGACAGCGTAGCGATCACAAACTGTTTGCTTCCTTCCAAACGACAACACCTGGCATTAATTACGTGTATCTACCTTGAACACATTCACCATACCAAAAAAACCCACATGCCCGAGGTATTCACTGAGCACGTGGTCAGTTGGGGCCATCTTCTCAATGTTTTCATAGATGTTCGTTGTCTCATCCTGGACTGTGGTGCTGACACTCACCAGTTCCCGGCCTCCTTCCTTCCGCTTAGCGTACAGCCTCAGGGTGCTGGACTTGGAGTGAAACCCTTCATGCATGTTCAGGAGCTTCCTTGTCTTGATGTCAGTGGCTTCTATCTCCATATTTGGCCAACTTATTATGCCAGCAGGGTACCTGATCACAGGCAGACTGTAGGTGTTGATAGCCCAGACCTTGTTCTTACCGTTCAGCTGACTCCTCAGGACTTGCCTGACCCTCTGCAGGTACTGGGTGGTTGCAGCTTTCCTAGTGGTCTCTTGGTGGTTCCCATTCGCCTGCGGGATCCCCAGGTACTTGTAGCTGTCCTCTATGTCTGCAATGTTGCCTTCTGGTAGTTCAATCCCTTCAGTTCAGACTATCTTCCCTCGTTTTATCATCTGAACACACTTCTCCAACCCGAATGACATCCCGATGTCATTGCAGTATATCCTGGTAGTGTGGATCAGTTAATTTAATGTCTCGTTCACTCTTGGCATACAGCTTGATGCCATCCATGTACAGGAGGTGACTGACAATTGCTCAATTCAGTAGTCAATGATCTCACTGAGGGGGTTCAGGCCTATGCCAAACAGCAGTGGGGACAGAGCATCTCCTTGGTAGATCTAGCACTTGATGGTGACTTGTTTTATAGGCTTGAGGTTGGCCTCTAGTGTTGTTTGGCACATTCCCATTGAGTTCCTGATAAAAGCTCTCAGGGTCCTATTGATCTTGTATAGTTCCAGGCATTCCAGGATCCAGGTGTGGGGCATTGAGTCATAGGCCTTCTTGGATTTCTGCCTTCTATGTTTCTGCCTTATTTTTTAAGAAGATGATATCATAAATATGTTGAATTTATTTTATTATTATTTAAAGACAATACCATTTTTGAAAATGTGCTTAAAGTTCTTAAAATAGCACTTTATTTTTAAGTCTGACCAATTTTGGCCAGGGGTATTATTTTTGCTTCTCTGTTTTGAACTGAAATGTAGTTTAAATGCTTTATTTATTAAGAGTTTGAGTTCACAATATTTATGTCCATGTCTATTATTTGATTTGATCGCTCACTAAAACCCTATAAATTAAAAAATACTGTTGCACTTTGGGGCAAATTTTCTTATAATAATAATGAACTTTATTTATAAAGCAAACCTAAAAACCAGGGGTATACCAATGTGCTTAACAAGTAAACATAAGAGAATAAAAAAGAGGTAAATAGAAATAGGACCAAAGCAAGTACTAGGCATACAAACAGATCGCTGTCACTGATGCATAGAAGCAGCAGATACATATAAAACAAAGAACTAAAATAAGCACTAAAGTACATAATGTAAAATCACAAGTGAGATGTTAACTAGAAGGAAAAGCAAGGTTGAATAAGATGTGTTTTCTTGTGCGATTAAATGCGATTAATCACAATTAATTAATTACAAAGCCTCAAATTAATTATATTAATTTTCTTAATCGAGTCCCACCTCTAATAACGACATAAATTTGATTTCCACTCTAAATAACTCAACACACAGACATTAATGTTTAAACCGTTGGAAACAAAAGTGAGTATACCCGTAAGTGAAAATATCTAAATTGTGCCCAAAGTCTAATTTTTTTTGAGTGGGTACGATTAATTTCCGGCACTGTCTTAAGGAAGGCTTGCTTCACCTGCGTGGGGGGCTCCTTTCACTGCATGTTGTCTGTTCACAGCAAAATCTTACAAATGCAAGCAGCACACCTCAAAGAACCAGGTGTGAAAGTCAACAAACTGAAAGCAGTGTCAAGGAGTGAGATTTAGAGACAAGGTAACTAGGTCCAATGTGCAGTGAAAATCAGGCTGAGCAGTGCAGAAATCTAAATGTTAACGTAATGTGATTGCTGGAAAGTAAAGTTTTGTCATAGGTCTTTCTGTCTGTTTGTACTGTGTATTACAATGAACAAAGACTATACAAGACCACTCACGTATCCCACTCAACAACCGAGAGCCAATAGGAGCAGCAGATTCCAGTACTAGAAAATTAACTCATGGATTGTCTGTGAAGGTTCTCAGTCATCCAGGTCATCGTAGTCAAAGGAGCTTGCAAAGAAGAGCGTCTGGACTTCTTTAAGTTACTTGAAGACGTTTCACCTCTCATCCGAGAAGCTTCTTCAGTTCGAAGGTCAAATGGTGGGGAGTCCCAGATATAAACCTAGTGGGAGTTTCCCCCCACAGAGGGACAAACATCTGACCTCAGGAATTCGCATGATAAGGTGGGGCCAGGTTTCACAATGAACTCACCCGAAACTCTGGCTGATTGGGACCCACACCCAGTTTCACACCTTGGCTCAGGCAATTAGAGGATCATCAGGGGTCCTTTTGTCCCTCTGTGGGGGGAAACTCCCACTAGGTTTAAACCTGAGACTCTCCACCATTTGACCTTAGAACTGAAGAAGCTTCTCGGATGAGAGGTGAAACATCTTCAAGCAACTTAAAGAAGTCCAGACGCTTTTCTTTGCAAGCTCCTTTAACTCATGGATTCAAACTTCTCTTTTAATTTTCCATTTTTGCTGTTCTTGAAGCAAAGGCAGGTATTCCTACACACAGTGTTTACAGCACAAATCTGAAATGTACTCAACATGTCTCCTGCTGCTGTGGTAACAGCTTGTTTTGTTGTTCTACCAGAGAGAACAGCTACAATTGTAATAATGTGAATTATTGTTTGCAAGATGGTTTGTTCCACAATAGATTGTGTTGCTGCACGGACGTTTTAGAGTGACACACAAGTAAGGATTGTTAGGCTGTATGTTGCTGTTGTACATGGCACAGGACCAATCGGAGTCGCATGACTTGTTAATAAAACTTACTACCCCGTTGGGTAGGAAATAGATATTCTGGAGTCTGTTGTGAATGAGACCAGAATATAACATTCATTTACTACTGTCACAGTACTGGGTCATGTGCCTTCAGTTACTCTGTTTTTTACATGTAAAAACAGAAGCTAATGGCACAACGGACGGTTCCAGATAGATTTCCACACTACAATCTTGGACTTCAATTATCTGGTACCTTTACCCTCAGGTCAGGCAGCCATTCTCCTTGAGTTGGAGTCTGTTGGCGTTCTCATCTCCCCACTGTCACCAGGTTGTTAACATTGAATGAATTTCTAAGTATAACACTGCAGGTGCCTTGATATACTGTAAATATTGTTACAATATTTTCTATGAAGAAAATGAAAAATTAAACCAAGAAGTCTCTACAGATTTCTTCACTTTTGCTTTGATCTGCTGTTACTAAGCCAAAGACCCAGTAGGAAGAAATAGCATTTATAAGGTTGCAGACTTACCCGATTATGTAAGTAATTTCCGGAGTGCCGGATGACATGAGGGTTATCGGGATCATTTTCTAGTGCTTTATTCACCAAACCATCAGCCTCCTCGTATTTCTTATAAGCCGTCAGCTTCAAGGCCAGTATAATTCCCTCGAAGCACAGGCAGACGCAAGTGGTTTTCTGTCACTGGTTTATTTGAAGACGTCTCTCCAAAGCCACCGTGAAAACTATACAGCATTAACAAAATAAAACTCAACGTAAGACACAGCAGTAAAACACTGTACAACAACACGATAAATAAATAAATACCTCGTTGGCTGCATGCTGCAAAAGGGGAATTAGCCACTGTTCTTCTGAGGTTTCCTTAAGTCCACTTAACATGTCTTTCAATAAAAACCATCCTCTCTGCGCGCTTACAGGTGTTTTTCCTTCTTTCTATCCAAAGAGGAAACTAGCGCAACTTGTAAGGGAACTTGACTTTCAAAATAAAAGCACCAAAACGTTGACTTTCAAAATAAAAGCACCAAAACGTTGACCACAAAAAACAAACAAAGTAATGTACAGCTTAAACAATTTACAATCATGACATAGATCTTGACAAGATAAAGAAATAATACAAATTATATACAATGTCATCATGCCAACAGCTACACTCCCACCAAATCACACAAATCTTTACGGGGGATTTCCCTAATGAAATAGTCTCTGCAAACAATAATTTCTACTTATCACCAAAGAATTCTCGTTATCAACCCTTTGTCAGGTAACTTCAGCAAACAACCATTTAGTCTGCTTCTAAGAGAGTAACCACTCTTTGAACAGGTCTCTCAAGAACAACAGTTTTAGCTGTGTAGCTCCCTCCTTTGTCATGTGTATCACTGACGAGCAACTTTATTCTCCTCACTCGATTATCTGATCCTGGATAAACTTCTATGACTCTAGCCATCTTCCACTCATTGCGTGGTGCCAGATCATCTTGTAGAAGGACAATGTCGTCAACCTTGATGTTCCTTCTGTTCTTCCGCCACTTTTGTCGCTCTTGTAAATTTAGAAGATATTCTTTCTTCCATCGAGTCCAAAACATATTAGCCAAACACTGCACTCGACGCCATCTTTTCCTAAGATAAACATCTTCTTTGACAAACTCTCCAGGCGGTGGCAGAATGATCTTGGACTTCATTGTTAAGATGTGGTTTGGAGTCAATGGTTCAGGGCCTGATGGATCATTCAAATGTTCAGTCGTGAGTGGTCTGCTGTTGATGATAGCCATGACCTCATACAGAAAGGTTCTTAAGGAGGTGCAGTCAAGCCTTTGTGATGACTGATCGAGAATAGCGGTAAGAACACTTCTTATAGTCCTTATTTGACGCTCCCAGACACCTCCCATATGGCTTGCTGTTGGAGGGTTCATGAGAAATTCACATCCTAGAGCCTTAGCCTTTTCTTGATCTATTCCCTTCATTAACTCCATGAACTCTCTCCTAGCACCAACAAAATTTGTTCCTTGGTCGGATCTTAGCTGTCGAACATTTCCTCTTATGGCAATGAATGCCCTTAAAGCATTGAGAAACGCATCAGTTGTCATGTCATCAACCACTTCTATATGTATGGCTCTTGAACATAGACAGGTTAACAAAAGACCATATCTTTTGAGAGTCTTTCTTCCTTCCTTAACATAGATTGGACCAAAGCAGTCCATGCCAACGTAAGTAAAAGGCGGTGTTGTTTCTGTCCTATCTTGTGGCAAGTCGCCCATTTTTTGCTCTTCAGTGGATCTTCTGTACTTCCTGCAGGTCACACATTTAAAAATATGTGATGAAACTGCACCGCTGCATCCCAGGATCCACCAACCATTTGCTCTCAGTTCGTTCATTGTCATTCCACGTCCTTGATGATGGATTCTTTCATGAAAATGCTTGATTAGTAAAGCTGCTACGTGGCTATTTTTTGGCAGAATTGCTGGGTGCTTCACATGAGGGTGCAACGTGGCTTGACTTAAACGTCCTCCCACTCTTAAGATCCCATCCTCATCCAAGAAAGGATTTAACTTGCACAGTGGACTGTTTTCAACTATTGTCTTTAGCTCCAAGCTCTTTATCTCATCTGAGAATGCTTCTTCCTGAACCAACTTGATAATAACAAGTTCTGCTTCTTTTCTCTCCTCTAGACTCGTGCTATCACTTGTTCTTTGCTGAATACCTTTGTGCATTCTGATGTATTGTTTCAGTCTGGCAACTGCTCTCGATAACCTTGACCAGTCAGAGAATTTCTTGAAGTTATCCAACAATGATCTGTCTTCCTTTGACTTTGTGTTACACACAATCAGCTTGCGGAGTTCAGGATCATCCTCCTTGATTTCTCCCACCTTGCATTGTCTGCCAGGAAGTTCTTTTTGCCAAAGAAATGTTGGGCCGGTAAACCAATTTGAGGTCCTAAGCCACTCTGCAGTCAAACCTCGAGAAGAATGATCAGCTGGATTATCTTCTGAAGCGACATAACCCCATTGTTCAGGGTTTGTACTTGACTTGATCCTCTGTATGCGATTTGCTACATATACCTGAAACCTTCTGGCATCGTTGTTTATGTAGCCAAGAACAACAGTGGAATCTGTCCAGAAGAATTCCTGAAGATCCTGGATTTCCAGTTGACTGCGAAGCATGTCGCTGGTTCGGGCTGCAACAACTGCTGCAGTGAGTTCCAGTCTTGGTATCGTAGTAACACTGATTGGGGAAACTCTGGATTTTCCCATTACCAAAGAGCAATGTACTTCATCAGATTCACTGATGGCTCGCAGGTAAGTACATACACCATATCCTGAGAAACTGGCATCTGAAAAATGGTGAAGTTCATACCTTTTGACATTACCAAAATCAGAAGGTAAGAAGGATCTTTTGACTTGCATGTTAGTCAGGTTGGGAAGGTCTCTAATCCAGGACTCCCACTGAGGTTTTAGGATTTCTGGAAGCTCCTCATCCCAGCCAATCCTTTCTTTACACATTTGCTGGAGCATTTGTTTCCCTACAAGGACGAAGGGTGCGATGAATCCCAAGGGGTCATATATAGAGGCCACAGTAGAGAGCACACCTCTTCTTGTTAGTGGATTGGATTTCACTTGAACTCTGAACTTGAATGAGTCAGACGTGATGCACCACTCTACTCCAAGAGCTCTTTCCATATGTGGTAAGTCCAAAGCCATGTTCAAATCCTTGATTGTGGCACGCTCTTCTTGTGGAATGGTTGCCATGACATTCTCGCTGTTGGAAACAAACTTATGCAGTCTCAATCGTCCGATACTACAAAGCTCTCGTGATTCCTTGACAAGCTGGATGGCTTCCTTCTCAGTCGGAACACTTGCCAATCCATCATCTACGTAGAAATTCCTTTGAATGAAATGTATAGTTTCTTCGTTGAACTGACCTTGTCCTTGTGTTGCCAGATGTTTTAGGCCAAAATTGGCACAGCCAGGCGACGAGGCCGCTCCAAACAAATGAACCTTCATTCTGTAAACTGATGGTGAGGTTTCCAAGTTGCCATTCTCCCACCATAGGAATCTCAAATAATCTTGATCTTCCCTTTTGACATGAAACTGGTGGAACATTCTCTCAATGTCGCACATGATTGCAACAGAACCTTTCCGAAAGCGACAAAGGACACCCACCAATGTGTTGGTTAAATCTGGACCAGTGAGTAGATGGTCGTTGAGAGATGTTTCTTGGAATTTGGCAGAGCAGTCAAATACCACACGTATTTTCCCTGGTTTCTGTGGATGATAAACCCCATGATGTGGAATATACCAAGCCAATTTCTCATCATTTTCTTCATCAGGGACCTTCTCTGCATCACCACATGAAATGATATCATTCATGAAGCTTACGTAGTCTCTGTAGTACTGTTGGTCTTTCTTTAGTCTCCTTTCCAGGCACTTCAAGCGATGTATGGCACATATCTTGTTGTTGGGTAATTTAGGCCTGTCTTCTTTGAATGGCAGCGGCATTTCAAAGTGACCTGTATCATTTTGCACGATGTTTTTTCTCAACTTTGTCAGGAACTTGAGATCATCTTGAGACACAATATCATCTCCAGTTCTTTCTGAGAAGTCTGATTCCAAGACCCTTATGATGTCTGAAGGAGTTACTTCCTTTACTTTGGTTTGGCTCACATAATGCACTACCCTTTTGAGGTTGACAGAAAACTCAACATCTGGTATCACTTGTCTCACTACTATGCGATGACTGATTCCGATTGCGTCCCCATAATCAACACAGGGGTTCCCATTACCAACAATACTCCATCCAAGGTCTGTACGTTGTGCATAAGGCTCGTTCTCTTTGCCAGACACAACTTCTCTCGGAAGCAGAGCTTGTGAACAGTCATATCCGATAAGCAGACCCACTTCACAGTCCTGCAGAGGTGCAATTTCTGACTGTAAGTGTACTAGATGGGGCCACGCCTCTGCAGTTTCATTGGTTGGGATGTGAGTTCTGTTAGCTGGGATGAAATCACGCGTGTACACTGGTGGTAAGGAGATTCTCTTGTTGGAGTAAAAGCCACGGACTTGTAGGTTACTTACTCTTTGAGAACTCACAACTGTAGTTCTTGACGTCATGGTAGAAAGCTTAAGCTTGACTTGCTCTCTATTTATCTGTAAGGTTTCTGCTGCTTCACTCAACACAAATGTTGTGTCACTCTGCGAATCCAATAAAGCATACACAAGGACTTCTTGTGCTGGTTGTGTTGTGCAGGAAAGCCACACTGGAACTATTGCAGCTGTTTGTATTTTAGCTCCATGAAGCATTACTGTATTTGAAGTCGCAGTTCTGGTCATTTCGTAATCCTGTGCTAGTTGTACTTCTTCATGAACCTCACTCAAAGTTTCATGATTCCGATTTTGCTTGGCCTGTGGTGGTTTTTGCTTCTCTTTGGTTCGTTCTTCGTGCAAACAAGTAGGATGACGCTTCTGGCACTTGTCACAAACACTCCTACTGATGCAACTCTTTGAGTGATGACCGTACTTCAGACAACCAAAGCACAACTTTTCCATTTGAATGAATTTAATTCTATCATTAAGTGCTTTCTCCCTGAATTTCCTGCATTGGTGCAATGTATGCCCAGTCCTTTTGCAGAAAAGACATGTATCAGCATTTTTTTCACTGGAACTTGTGATCAGTGTTTTTGCTGCAAGGCTGAAATGTCTTGAGGATTTGGTTTTTTCAGCTTCATCTTGTTTCAGTGCCTGCAGCGATGTGAGAGGGTTGCAAGCAATTTTCACCTCTCTTGTCAAGAACTTCACAAATTGGCTGAAGGAGGGAAATTGATTAGTCGCTTCTCCTATTTCAATAACTTGTCTATTCCATCTTGCTGTTAGCCAATCTGGTAACTTTGACAAAATTTTTCTGTTTTCATTACAGTCATTCAAGATTTCCAGTGCCTTAATATGGACCATGGCGGCTTCACAACTACGGAGAAAGTCAGAAAACTCTCTGAGTTCAAAGCTGTCCTTGGAGCCTATCTTGGGCCATGTCTGAAGCTTGTCTCTATATGCCTTTGCAATCGTGAATGGGTTTCCATATCTTTCCTCCAAAATCTCAACTGCGGCGGCATAGGCTGATTCAGTTCCAAGAAGGAAATAGCCGTCGATTGCTTTCTTAGCTTGTCCACTTACATACCGGCGAAGGTAGTAGATTTTCTCCTTGTCTTGAATGCTCTTCTGGTCAATCAGCGTTTCAAAGGAGATTTTCCAGTCACTGTATTTCAATGGATCCCCACTGAATACTGTAGGTTCAGGAATTGGAATTCGGTTGGCACTCAAAGCTCCTGCCAGCACTTTGACAAGTTCTGCAGTACTGTCATTTGAAGAAGTGGTCACAACTTGTGGCGCAGGAGGCATACACTGGGGCAAAGAGCCTGTGGGAGCACAAACTTTATTATCCACTACAATCTCAGGTTGCAGTACTTCCTTTTGCTCTTCTTCTTTGTCATTCTCTTGGTTGTACACCAGCATTCTCGCCCTTGCTGCACTGAGATCCTTCATTGCCTCCAGATGCTGTAATTTCCTCCGCTTTTCCTCCAGAGTCCTTTGTAGAGCTACGTGCTCTTCCTCTAATTGGGCCTTAATTTTAGCTTCTTCTTCCTCTCTCTGCATTCTTCGTTTTACCTCTTCTGCCTCTCTTTCTAACCGACGTTTTACTGCTGCTGCCTCCTGCTCAACTATCTTCTTCTTAGCTTCAGCTTCTAGACGCTCGATTTCTAACTGTTCCTTTTCTTGTTCTTGTAACACTTTAAGAACAGCCTGACTTGCAGCAACATCAGCAGCAGCATCTTGTCGTCTTGCAGAAGACCTGCTTGAAAGTACTGAGGTGCCTTTCAAAATGGAAGCAACAGAACCTGAATTGCAGGTGCTTGAATTAAAGAGAGAGCCTGCTTCTGGCCAGTCTTGCTCCTCCTTTTCTGGAGACCTTCCATGCAACCTACTTGAGGCTCTGGCTGCAACAAATGTAGAAATCTCTACACACCGATCCACTCTACGACGCGTGACCTGGTCTGGAGCAGATATCTTTCGTAGCTCTTCATAGACACGCTGGACATCTGCAGAAACACCTGTGACATCACTTATAATGTCATTAAGCAAGTCCTCAGATAAGGTCTCTGTTGTCTGTGATAAGGATTGTCTTGCAGATTTAACTTGTGTTTTCCATTTGTCATATATATAGTTAAACCTTTGCTGGAGTGCTTTAATTTTCTCATCTTGCATTTCTTTGCCTTTCTCTGTTAGAGTTCTGATTCTTTCACTTCGTCTTGGCTGCTGCGCTTCCTCTTGCTGAGCTTCAGCACCATGCACTTGACCTTCTTCAGACTGATCTTGAAAGTCTGCACTGTCACTAAACTGAACTGTAGGCTCGCTTGGTTCTGACATTTTACAGCACTTCTTAATCAACCCACTTAGAAATAAGAAATGTAGATGGTTAACCAAGCCTCAATGTTTAACACTTACTCATATGTAAATGGCACAAAAATAACACAGTTCAAATGGAAGTGTTATCTTACAAAAATACACCTGATAATAAACAGTTCAAGAATTTACATCCAAAACCTTCACTTATTGCTTCCCAAATGCACTTTTACCTTAAAATCTTCAAAAGTTTTAGCTTACACACCAAAACAAGATGTACTACACACCACAGTAGTTATCAATCACTGTATTCTTCAGCAATGTTTGCAAAAGTCCCTTCTTAGGCCACTTAACTTAAACACCTTTCCTTAAAACACTGCCCTTTAATACTTGTGCATGTGTTATATCACCATATGCATATAGTACTTTCAGCTTATCTGCCAGTTCTTGTCAGCTCCGCTGCGCTGTAGACATGTAGTAACAAGCCCGCTGATGCTTTGAAGTTGCCGCATCGTCAATTAGTGGCCGCTTGCGTCGACGAACAGTCCGAGTTTTCACTATAATTCCCTCGAAGCACAGGCAGACGCAAGTGGTTTTCTGTCACTGGTTTATTTGAAGACGTCTCTCCAAAGCCACCGTGAAAACTATACAGCATTAACAAAATAAAACTCAACGTAAGACACAGCAGTAAAACACTGTACAACAACACGATAAATAAATAAATACCTCGTTGGCTGCATGCTGCAAAAGGGGAATTAGCCACTGTTCTTCTGAGGTTTCCTTAAGTCCACTTAACATGTCTTTCAATAAAAACCATCCTCTCTGCGCGCTTACAGGTGTTTTTCCTTCTTTCTATCCAAAGAGGAAACTAGCGCAACTTGTAAGGGAACTTGACTTTCAAAATAAAAGCACCAAAACGTTGACTTTCAAAATAAAAGCACCAAAACGTTGACCACAAAAAACAAACAAAGTAATGTACAGCTTAAACAATTTACAATCATGACATAGATCTTGACAAGATAAAGAAATAATACAAATTATATACAATGTCATCATGCCAACAGCTACAGCCAGCATGCACTGCAGAACAGCATTATTTGGGTTGATCTCCAATGCAAAGCGAAGCTGTTTGGTGGCTTTGGATTCCTCATCTTCCTGTTTATTTCCTAAAACCCACTGCAGATGAGAAACTGGTTAGTCTGCAGTTTAATTTGCTTGAATAAAAGAATTAGTCATTGAAACTTCATACTGACACTGAAGGAGCCTTAAGGTTTACTCTCATCATTTGGTGCTTTATAGAGGAATATCCATATAAGTTAATACTCTTCATTCTTATCATAAAACTGACCTGTTCTCTGCAAAAGAGGGCGATGGCGTAGCCGGCGTTCCACTCTGTGTCATGACGCTGTACCTCAAGTGCTTTATGAAAACAGTCGATGGCTTTGGAGAGAGAAGACCATGACACCTTGAAATAGGTCCAGGCTTGATCGCCATACACCTCTGGAAGGAGACTTGCTGATGAACCAGTGGGATACTTCACCTGCAGACAGAGAAGGAAGCGTCAGAGGTTCAACAGCAGTGATCATAACATTGGATCTGATTGGTGTACATACCAGTATGTCCTCGACTCTCTGACAGTAGCTTTGTGACTGTGCAAAGTCTCCATCGTGATATTTCAGCCAGGCCATGTCTCCATACGTCACAATCAGCCGCTTCTCACTCTCATCACCATGACGCTCCCTGATGGTCTCCTCTGATTGGTTTAAAAGTGACAGCGCTTCCTCTCGTTGATCCTGAAGATACCTGAGGACCAACAGGTCATCAACAGCTGTTCCACATCTGGTGTTTACGACACCTGACAAGAAACTGACCTGAGAGTTCAACTACACCTTGTTGATGATTCATTAAGGTTTTTATCTGAGGTTCATGACTCCAGGGTTAGATAATTACTGCATTTCCACCAGAAAAACAAGAGTCCAAACAAACTTCAGGAGGCAGATTTATATCAAGATTCTTAGAGAATCAGAAACTCTAGTCCAATACTCCAATAATGTTTCTCTTCCTATCACGTGTATCTATTAAGGTTGAAATAATGAGGTAAACATAAAGCAAGCTAAAGTTTGTATTCTAGCTGTAGCTTTGCTATGCTGCATCAATCTGGTGATTGTTTATTCATAATATTAATTGAGTGAGTTGAAAATCAGCGAACGATATCTACTCCAGACAATATGTTGTTAAATAATTTAAAATTCATCTGTGTTAGCAGCAGGAACACTGCTGGTAGGTAAGATTAGCAGAAGAAAGACAGCTCAGGGTTGGATCTGATCCTGAAAACAAAACGATCTCTTTATCATTCAAATATAAATCCTGCTGATGCTGACCACAGTTTCCTTTGGCGGTCAAATTTCTCTTTGGTCAGACGGACTTCAGTGAGAAAAACTGTCTTTCTTCTTGCTAATGACCCAGTACTGTGACAGTAGTAAATGAATGTTATGTTCTGGTCTCATTCACAACAGACTCCAGAATATCTATTTCCTACCCAACGGGGTAGTAAGTTTTATTAACAAGTCATACGACTCAGATTGGTCTTGTGACTCTCTAGCAGAGTCCCAGAAATAAAAGTGTAGAGATTTGAATGAGTAGAATAAATCTACTTTAGCTTTTCTTTCATCAGACAGCTCCAGAAACTGTACCTGACATAAGCCAAGAGGCTGTAGGTGCAACTCTCTCCCTCACACTGACTCCGATGAAAATCTATGTCAATGTGTAGTCGAGTGCTCAGGGTTTCCAGTTCCACGTCCAGCTTCAGATCCCAGGTGAAGTGACACTGCAACTGCTGCAGCCTGCTGAGCAGAGCGCTGCTATCTTCACTGTAAGAGAGGCACAAAGAAAAAGCTGTGAGGACCATCAGAGGGAGAGCATCAAACCTGGACTGGCTGAACCGAGGCTCACTCAGTGCTCTGACACACCTGAGGATCCTGTTTCTATGACCAGCACATGATCAAACAACCTCACTCAGAAATAATAATAATAATGATGGATTGGATTTATATAGCGCTTTTCAAGGCACCCAAAGCGCTTTACAATGCCACTATTCATTCACTCTCACATTCACACACTGGTGGAGGCAGCTACAGTTGTAGCCACAGCTGCCCTGGGGCAGACTGACAGAAGCGAGGCTGCCATATCGCGCCATCGGCTCCTCTGGCCACCTAGTAGGCGGTAGGTGAAGTGTCTTGCCCAAGGACACAACGACCAGGACAGAGAGCCCGGGGATCGAACCGGCGACCTTCCGGTTACAGATACACTTCCCAACCCCCTGAGCCACGGTCGCCAAAGAAACTCTCATGCCAGCTCACCCACACTTCCCAGCTCCTCTCCTTGACAAAAATTCAGTTCGTGTGATCAATCAGTGAAATCAGTGCTGTGAAGTAGACCTGTGGTTTGAATCTCACACTGAGGAACCAGAAGAAACCTTAGATGTGGAGTGAGACACAAACACAGGGGGACAGCTAAGTACTATACTGTACTATACTTAGTACTTGTGGAATATTTTTGATATTGTTCTGTTAAATATTTTTGGATATGAGACCACACAATTTGTTTTTGTTCAATTCATTTGATCACATGCCAGTGTTAAAATGTCTAGTTATCGATGTAAGATGCATCAGTTGCCCGTGTTTTTCAGTTACCAGTGTTCATGATCTGGAATTAATATTGTTGAAGAGTTGAGCACTGAAGAAGGCAAGCATGAACACGGACTCGAACATGCATGCTAGGTAGTTGTGAGCAATCAGGGCTAAATTGTGTGGATTTTGATACTCAAGGATGGGAGGTTTAGGCTGGATCAGTAGTAGAATGAATGAAGTGCACTCCAAGCTGTCCACTAAGTGTGCAGCACTCTGTGCACTCCTTAGTGCAGTGCCATGCATTGCTCTCCAGGAACTGAGACTGTTTGCTTGACACTGTTCAGCCACTGTACAGAGACTCTATGCATGATTGTGAAACGACAAATAAAGGGTCGACTGCACAAGAACTGAAGGGTCAGAGTCCTGAGGTTAAAGTGTTAGTGCAACCTGTGACAAGTAACAAGAAACAAGTGACAGCTGGGACTGAATGGACCAATGAGACCATGTAACACAAACAAAAAGTCACCTCATCCTCTCAGAAGTGTACCGTCCACTTCTTTAGTTGAGCAGAATAAAAGAAATTTGGCTAATTAGGCAGCGAAAAGACTCTAAATATGATTAAGGTTTCTTTTGCCCAATATGCAGAGACTTTGAAAATGTTCTAATTAACAACTTTGAGAGCCTCGTGAAGTGAAAGGCATCTGGCATCTTCTGGCATCTGTGTAAAGCTGGCTATGAATACATTCTTGTGTGTCGTGTAACGGGAAGAAAGAATAACTGAAATCCCCCTGACTGCTCCATCATCATTGTATGTGTTAACAATGTGTTGATGGTCAGAGTGGTAAACCAGAAGAGGTAAGTAGATCATATTTAATATTAATAAAAGATAAAGATATAAGTCTGATCAGTAGATTAGCAGAGACATGTAGCCTGAGTGGTGAGAATGTTTATTCTAAAGTTTAGATTTTGTGTGTGTAGACATGATCCATCATCAACCTTTTTATTGTCTGAGTTTGAGAAGATAACGATGGGCGTCTCTAACTCGTCATTGTACTTTTGAACAATAATAATAGATTCATGTGTGAATTTACTGAATAGTTAAATATGCTCAATAATGATCAGAACATTATCTTTAAACACATATAATGTGAATCTCTCTCTCTCTCTATGTGTGTGTGTGTGTGTGTGTGTGTGTGTGTGTGTGATAACAGACCATATTATTGTGGCTGTAAAAACAGTGATGTCATATATCTGTTAATCAAACATTATCATTTCAAGAATATGAAACCAACGAGCAGCTCATTGTAAAAACACATTTTTGTTTTTCTCTTTTAAATATTTATTATTACTCATTAATAAGACAAAAGTATTTCTTATTTGATTTATCAATTAAATAACTGATAGAATATTTGATTAATAAAATAATTGATTGTTGCAGCACAAGTTATTATTTTCACATACAAGGTTTATAATTTGTTAATGTCCACTTTCTCCTCTTGCTCTGATATCAGTCCCCTGTTACATGCACAGGTAGACGGACTGTGTTACTTTGTATCTCTCTGCGTGCACCTGAGCGCCAGGTAAGCTAAACTACTGCTGCATTTAAAGTCCATCAGGTGGTTCACTTTGTGATAAATGATCGATTATTGATCAGAGGTTTGGCAAACTGACCTCATGTTGGAGCAAACAGAGACCTCCTCCTCCTTAGACACAGCAAACTGATGACTGAACACGAAGAGTTCGTGGACCGATTAGTGATGGGTCGTTCGCGAACGAAATGGCTCTTAGAGCCGGCTCTTTGAAGTGAACGACGCGAGCCGGCTCCTTATTGGGAGCCGTGAGGGTTTTTTTTTTTTTCTTTTCTTTCTCTCACCCTCTCTCTCGCCCTTTTTTCCGCTAAACTCCGCATGCGCGGCCTGTACTTTGCGCTGGGCAGAGGGGGGGAGGGGCGTTAGTTACACTCGCAGTAGCACAGGAGCAGAGCCAGAGAGAAAGAGAGTGAGGGACAACAACGTCACATTAGAAAGGTATAGTAATCATCCGCTATTTTCAGTTGCAGATGATAAAGGATTCAGAAATCATGCAGGCCCATATGACAGAGAATGTGCATCTTCTTTTTGTTTTAATATTTTAATTTATATTTAATTGTGTTGTGGTTTGCAGTGTTTTGTGTTGTTTCACGTTAAATTTGTTCAAAAGGAAAAAGCTGAAAATTTAAATAGTTAAAAGTTTAAAATGTAAATAGTTGTTTTTTGTATTATATGATTTATTTATTACATTTTATGTGGAGTGAATAAATAAAGTATATTTATGGTGGACCTTAGAGACAAAGCACGTACAAACTCCAAAACGCGTAAAAACTCCAAAACACGTAAAAACTCAGAAGCGCGTACAAACTCCAAAACACGTAAAAACTCAGAAGCACGTGCAAACTCCAAAACACGTAAAAACTCAGAAGCACGTACAAACTCCAAAACACGTAAAAACTCAGAAGCACGTACAAACTCCAAAACACGTACAAATGACAACAGAAGTGCTCCAGGTTTCTAGGGCGCAGTGTTGAGCTTTTGTTACCTAGTGGCTACACAAGCCAGGAAGTATCAACAACCGGATTTGGTGTGTGGTAGTAACAGGTAAATGAACTTTTTTTTTTTAATTATTTGAATAAATATGAGTGCTTGTCTATAAATACACAAACAATACACACATGTTTTCAATTGTGTAATTTAAGTGATCTGGGTCGCTCTGTTTTGGAAATTCAGTAAACGCTAGAAATGTGTTTTGGAGTTTGTACGTGCTTTTTGGAATTTGTATATGCTTTAGAGTTTGTACGTGCTTTGTCTCTAGGGGCCATATATAAACATATATAAATAAAACCACTTTTTTTACATTAGTAATTCCTTTTCTGCATAATTTTATATTATTGTTAATGATTAAATAATTAAAGCAACAAAACAACCTGAAGAGCCGGTTCGGAGCCGAAAGAGCCGGCTCTTTTTAGTGAGCCGAGCCGAAAGAGCCGGATCTCTAAAAAGAGCCGGATCTCTAAAAAGAGCCGGATCTCTAAAAAGAGCCGGATCTCTAAAAAGAGCCGGAAATCCCATCACTAGGACCGATCTGTGAAGCTGTCACCTTTGTCACACAAACCACACACACTTCTCGTGGTGCCTTCAGGGCCTCGCTGAAAACAGGTAAAAGTGAGAATTCATCTGCTGATGGCTCAGATCGCTCATCCTCTCCGGTCCTCTCGAGAACTTAATGGCCATAAATATAAACTATGTTAGGAGACGGAAGGCACACATTTCAGAAAGGAGGAAAGCTTTTCGACGAGAAAACTGGGCTTTCTGTTTCATATGAGAGGTACATGAAGGCACCACAAGGGGACGTTAGGTTTCGTTTCTGCATCTCAGCTGAGAGCGTCTCCAAAGATCACTGATCAGCGATTGATCTGTAAATGATTGATCGAGGTCAGCGTTTCTCACTGATCGACCACTCAGTGACCGATCAGTCGGCGCATAATCATTTCTTCATCTTCATCTTCATCGGTGTGTACTCTGAGGAAGAGGAGGACTGTTTCCTGTAACATGACGTGAGTTCGCATTAGCTTCACAGCTGATTTCCGACTTTCGAAAACTACCCCAAATACTACAGACACTAATACTACTACTAGCAGAAGCACTAGTGTTAAAAATACTCCAGTAAAAGCTGAAGTACGGATTAAAGTAAAAACAAACAAAGTGCAGTCTCTGAAATGCAAAGGTAACTTAGTTTGTTTTTCTTTGTGATCCTCTTAAAGTGAAGGTAGCAGCGCTCTGCTCAGGAGGCTGCAGCAGCTGCAGTGTCACTTCACCTGGGATCTGAAGAAGGACGTGGACCTGAAGAACCTCAGCACTCGACTACAGGACCACATAAAACTGCAGCTCGGCCAGCGCGGGGCAGTGGCTCGATCATACAGCTTCTTGGCTTATGTCAGGTACAGTTTCCACAGCAGTGGGCAAAATTACTTCTGGGTAATTCAACTAATTTAACTACTGACGAGATGCAAATGCCAGCAACATAGCAACAGGCTGATCTTGTCGGTGGGTAGATAGATAGATGGGTGGGTAGATAGATAGATGGGTGGGTAGGTGGGTAGATAGATAGATGGGTAGATGGGTAGAGAGATGGGTGGGTAGATAGATGGGTAGGTGGGTAGATAGATAGATGGGTGGGTAGGTGGGTAGATAGATAGGTGGGTGGGTAGATAGATAGATAGATAGATAGATAGAGTGGTTGTCCATGATGGAAAGCAGTTTGTTCAGTGACCTGTGACCCTCTATGTCTCAAACACCTCCAGATTCTAACCAATGATGTTTCCACTCTTACGGATTAGTTTGTTGATCCTGCTCCATCTCTGGCACTGATGATCGTGTTGATGAACCTAGTCACAGTTTATTTTTCCTCTGGAGGTCAACCACCATCTTTTTTGTCTTGCTGACATTCAAAGAGAGGTGATTCATTTTGGACCGCTTTACAAAGTTCCTCACAAGCTAACTGTACTCCATAATACACCCAACCCCTGTAGTGTCATCAGAGAACTTCTGCAGGTAGCATGTTTAACTGTTACACTGGACGTCTGAGGAGCACAAGGTAAACAGAAATGGTGATAGTACCGCCCCCTCTGGTGCCCCAGTATTACTAACCACCACAACAGACAAACTGAGACCTCTCTGACAGAAAGTCAGCACTCCAGGAGACAGTAGAAGTGGTGATCCATGATATGAACTGATCTCAAACAGTATGGATTGTATCAGTCAGTTGTTGTGGCTGAATTTCCTGACAGTACCCACCTATCCTGTATGTGGGTACGATCTTAATATAAATCCGCCTCCTAAAACTTGTTTGCACTGATTATTTTGGTGGAAATGCAGGTAGAGTATTTATCTTAACACCCATGGGGTCTAGAACCTTAGCTAAATGTCAACAAATAAAGACCTGCTGCAGAGCTGTTATTGAAGACCAGGCCAGGTGTAGACATCTGAAGTATGATTCCAGGAAAACATGATTTAATTATAAGCATGTGTTGATGGTCCTCAGGTATCTTCAGGATCAACGAGAGGAAGCGCTGTCACTTTTAAACCAATCAGAGGAGACCATCAGGGAGCGTCATGGTGATGAGAGTGAGAGACGGCTGATTGTGACGTACGGAGACATGGCCTGGCTGAAATATCATGCTGGAGACTTTGCACAGTCACAAAGCTACTGTCAGAAAGTCGAGGACATGCTGGTATGTACACCAATCAGATCAAATGTTATAGATCACATGCTTCTGAACATCTGACTGCAGCTGAACCTTCTCTGTCTGCAGGTGAAGTATCCCACTGGTTCATCAGGAAGTCTCCTTCCAGAGGTCTACGGAGAACAAGCCTGGACCTACCTCAAGTTGTCAAAATCTTACTACTTAAAAGCCGTTGACAGTTTTCGTAAAGCACTTGAGATACAGACTGATGACATTGAGTGGAATGCTGGTTACGCCATCGCCCTCTATCGCACAGAAGAGGTCAGTTTTATAAGTTTGATATCAGTTAATAAATTTATTATGTTTATATTGTTCTAAAAAACAGCCAAATCATCAGTTTCTAAAAAAAACAACAGCAATTCATTGGGGTGTGGTTCTCAGCAGTTCACAGTAGACTAACCAGTTTCTCATCTGCAGTGGGTTTTAGAAAACTTACAGGAAACTGAGGAGCCTCCATCCATCAAACAGCTTCACTTTGCCCTGGAGCTCAACCCCGATGATGCTGTTCTGCAGTCCATGCTGGCCGTGAAGCTCGGAGCCTATAAGAAATACAAAGAGGCTGAGTGTCTGCTGAAGAAAGCACTGAAAACTGATCCTGATAACCCTCATGTCAGCCGCTACGTAGGAAAATACTTCCGTAATCATGTAGGTCTGAATTTGGATATTGTAAATGCTTACTACTCATGCAGCCACAGATAATGTGATTCTTCCAGGGTCATGTAATATAAGAGTCAGTGCACAGGTCCATGAAGATCTTTTATTTAAAGATGGTAAAGCATGCACACTTACCCTACATTAGCTCCAAAGAAGGCTGTCAAAGATGTGCAGCTCCGTACATTTTAGCTTCCACAGAGTTTTAGATTATCTGTGATCGTTGTTAAAGACTAACTCTGCCTTTTCTTAAATGAGACATGCTGGTTGGGCTGGGTTTCCATTTCTCTAATTCTGATGTGTTTCTGTCCTTTTATCTGTAGTTTCACCTTCCTGAATTCTCCTGATTCAGAAATAGTAAAATATGTATTATTTATTCTGACCAGTGACCTGAATCAGACTTGAGACTGAAATTACAGATTACTAAAGTTTTTTATGCTTAATTTAGTGGTTTTGAGTTCCTTCCTTCAGTGAAGACAGAGGAAGTTAATATTTCCACTAAATTGTTAGATTAGATTAGATTAGATTAGATTAGATTAGATTAGATTAGATTAGATTAGATTAGATTAGATTAGATGAAACTTTATTAATCCCTCGGGTCAGTTCCTCCGGGAGATTCAGTAATTGTTGAGGTGCTTCTTCCAGAATTGAGGCATTCTTCTTTAGTTTTTTAATAATTTTTGTAAAAATGACCATTAAATGTTGTTTCAGCATCAACTGGAAGAGTCTATTGATATGTTGGAGCGAGCGTTGAAGAGAACCACCCAGTCATCTTTCATCCACCACCAGCTGGCGCTGTGCTACAAGAGGAAGAAGATTGCTGAGCAGAGCCGCAAGCCCTTCAGCAACCAAAGTACGCTCAAACATACTGCATGTCTAAAGGTCCAGTTATCGTCAAACTCAGAGATAAACCATGATTTTTGGCTCCACAGGAGAGGTGCGGTACTGGAGGCATAGTTGTATTCGTGAATTTGAAATGGCTGTTAAGATAAAGCCGTCCTTTCATCTCGCATGGGCTGACCTGGCACTGCTGTATGCAGAGGAAAGGAATTTAAGAAGGTACTCCTCTGTGGAAAGCAGCAGTGACTCCTGTTTTTTACTGGGTGCAAGTTTGTCATCATCATGATCATCTCTTTGTTTCTCAGGGCAGAGGAGATTTTCCAGCAGTGCTTGTTGAAGTTACCAGAGTGTGATGAAAGCCTTTCTCAAGCTATCCATCAGCGCTATGGTGACTTTCATTACCATCACAAAAGAAATGAAGCTCAAGCCATCGTTCACTACACCAAGGTTGGTTAAGAGGTGCAAAGCAATCGATCGAAATACGATTAAAACCAGTATTCATTGAAACGTGAATCACAGGACCAGCACAGAGCCCCGAAGGGCAAAACATGTCCCAGAATAAAGCAGTGGACACAGCAGCTGTACTGGTTTGTTGTTGTAAAGAGAGAGCTGAGCTTGAAGTTGACTCTGTTTATTTACTGATCAGTCCACCTTCACCTGTAGCCATGAGTTGTGGGCAGCGACTGAAAGAATAAGATAAACGATCCTAGCAGCAGGAACGACCCTCCTCTGAAAGGTGTCCAGGGCTTAGCCTTAGAGGTGGGGTGAGGAGTTTTATCATACTGGAGGAGCTCAGAGTAGAGCTGCAACTCTTTCACCTGGATGTCTCCTAGGTGTTTGAAGCATGCGTTACACGAGAATGTCCTCATTTTTCCAGCACACTCTGGAAAGATTATAATCCTCGGCTGTCTTGGGAATCTTTGGTGTCCCTTCCAAGAAAGTTGTATCAAAAGAGATCCGGAGAAAACTGCTG